>NW_015150787.1:314150-320114 GCF_000732505.1 Cyprinodon variegatus
GTTTATATTTTTAAACATATTTAAATACAGTTATGATTACAGTGGAAGGCCTCTCTAACTGAAGCTCAACTGTCATCTGCTATAATAAGACTCACACCCGTATTTTCCTGACAGTCCTACACATAAACCTTAGTGCTGAAGCATGGATGCCACGTGGGGTCAGAGGTGAGGTGCCCAGAGAGGCAGTGGGAGACGATCGGCTGACAGCCAGCAGACAGCAGCTCCACAGGTTTCCATTACCTGAATCACTCTGTTCAGTCCCCAGTGGCCCTGACACCTTAGAAGGAACAGTGTTCTCAATTTTACCATGAACCCAGACAGGGACACCTGTTATACAATATTCAGTGTACTGCCTAGAACATCAACATCCAGGAGAAAACGCAAAGTGATCTAAATCATATGAAAATAAATATATAGTTCTTGCTTTTACGCAATCAGTTTTTTCATGTGAATAGTACGATACAGTGGCCTCCATATGTAGATGCAACCCTTCATCTTTTTTAGATTTTGACACATTTCAACCACAAATCTAGTTTATTTAATTTACTGGAAAAAATTGAAATTTAATTTGTTTTGTCTTTTTAAATAAGTGCATTTTTTTTTTTTATTGAGGAGGTAAGTGAGACCCTTTGCCAATGGAACAAGATAATTTACAGTCAAAATAAAAAAAATTATAAATAGAATTACTTTAAATTTCGGGAAATTCTTTTCTTGTTGTGCAACCATATAACATAGAGATAAAGTAAAATAAAGTATACAGTTATATAATAAGACAGAATAAAATAAGTAAAATTACAACCCACACAATAAAACTACGCCCCTCCCCTATAAACAGTGTAAAATAAGATATAAGAATAAGATAAGGATCAGAATAAAATAAAATAAGGATCTCAGTATATAAAATCAACAGTATTTATAATTTAAAATGCTGCTCAGTACTTAAATTATTATTATTGCATATGACTGTGTTATTGTGCATAGTAAAGTAATGAAATACATAAATAATGAGTAATGAAATGAAATGACTTCCTGTGGCGATCTGTGGGCAGCGTGATGAAATGAGTCTCTGACTGAAGGTGCTTCTGTGGGCGACCAGCACATCATGAGGAGGATGAGCAGAATTGTCCAGCATGCAAGTGTATATTATCTAATTATCTTATTTTAAGAGTAAAATACTTATTCCATCGACAGGTCATCTTATTTACTTACTAAAATTAAGTGTAAATACACTTTATTTAAGGAAGTTTGACTTATTTCTAGATCATTTTTGCAGTGTAAGACAACAAAATGTATAAAAAATTATAGGAAGAAATACATATTTTTCAAAATATACACAAATGTAAGCGTGAAATGTGTGGCATCCATTTGTATTGAACCCCTGGTTGATATTATGGGTGATAACAATCGGGTTAAGACCAAACGTGACAAGAATTGTGGGCACGAGGGAAAGATTTGGAAGAGTGCACCCGGAGAAGCACTGTTGGTTGGCAAATATGAAAGAGGGGCTGGAGCAATCAGGGAAGATGGCACAATAAATAGAGAAGATCCTTGTAGATGCTTTTGACTAAAGCAACCCTAACTTAGAGGTTGAGCGTCCACACAGATTCCCGAGCAGAGCCGCTCCAGGTTGGACCAAAGCCCCAAGCATGGTGTCAATGTGTTTTTTCTTTTTAGAGAAGATTTTGAGGATGGCAGGGAGAAGCCACCAAGATGATGCAGGGGGTTCCATTTTTGAGGATGTCTAAAAGGACTTGGCAGAGAGGCAGAAATCCTTCATTGATGGAGAGAAAGCAGAAAGGTTTTTTTAAGCAGGTGAGACTTAAGACTCCAAGAAGAAAGAAGTGTATGTGGCTAAACAACCTGAGGTTTAAAATTATGGGTGGGAGGGGCTCTTACATCTTAGACTCAGACCTAGACTTAAACACCTTTTAGTGTAATTTTGTATACACAGTGTATACAAAACAAAATTTCATTTTGTACAGCTTTCGTGACATTTCCATTTCTTAATGTGCAGCAGTGATCAGATGTAAACAGAGTTGGAGAAAAACAAAAAGGTGCCAAAAACGCATTGATATGGAAGTTCAGAGCATTAAATATATATGGCATATGCAGGATTTTGGTTTGGTGTTATCAGTGTGATGCAGAGTCTGTGACATGATTAAAAGTTTTCTCAAAAGTTCAGCAGTCTGATGGTGGTGGGGAATAAGCTGTTTCAGAATCTGCTGGCCTTGCATCGAATGCTGCGAAGCCTCTTCCTTGAGGGCAGCAGGGAGAACAGTCCACGGTGGGGGTCTGAGGGGCCGTTGATAATGTTATGGGCTCGGGACATGCAGCACTGGGATGAAATGTCTTTTATGGAGGGAAGAGGAGCCCGAATGATCCTCTCTGCTCTCCTCACTTTCTTCCAGTCTGCATCTGCCTCCACACCACATAGAGACAGCTCTGGTCAGAACGCTCTCTATGGTGCTTCTGTAGAAGGTGGTGAGGATGGGTGGGGGCAGGTGGGCTCTCCTCATCCTCTGCAGGAAGTACATGCGCTTTTGTGCCCATTTGACCAGTAAGGTGGTGTTTACAGTCCATTTGAGGTTGACTGTGATGTTCGCTCCCAGAAATTTTGTGATGCTGACCGCCTCTGCTGCTGATGAGCAGTGAAGCATGGTTAGGCCGGTTCTTACTGAAGTGAGTGATGATCTCCTTTGTCTTCTCCACGTTCAGGATCAGGCTGTTATTTTTGCACCTGTCCACCAGCTGCTCCACCTCCTCTCTGTAGTTCTGCTTGTTGTCATCTCTGATGAGGCCCACCACCGCAAACTTCACAATGTGATTGGTGGTGAACCTGGGGACGCAGTCATGTGTCATCAGGGTGAACAGCAGGGGGCTCAGGACGCAGCCCAGAGGGGAGCCTGTGCTTAGATTGATGACATCAGAGGTTGTCTGTCCAACCCTGAATGACTTAGGTCTGTTTGTATGGAATCTAGCAGCCAGTTGCAGAAGGGTGTATTGAAGCCCAGCTGTTCCAGCTTTCCTATCAGATGCTGTGGGATGATGGTGTTGAAAGCTGTCCAGGAACAGCATCCGCACGTCGATGTTCTTCTCCTCCAGGTGTGCTAGGCTCAGGTGAAGAGCAGAGGAGATGGTGTCTTCAGTGGAGCTATTTCATCGGTAGGGGAACTGGAACAGGTCGAATGTTCAAGGGAGACTGGAGACAATGTATTCTTTAACCAGCCTTTCGAAGCACTTCATCATGATTGGAGTCAGTATTACAGGCCCGTAATCATTGAGTGAGGTGACCTGAGGCTTCTTTCGGACTGGAATAATGGTGGCAGACTTAAAGCATGCTGGCACTATGGATTGGTCCAGCGACGTGTTAAAAAATGTCTGTGAGGACACCAGTCAGCAGACCTACACACTTCTTATACTCCTGTCCAGGTATGTTATCAGGTACTGGGGCCTTTCTTGGGGTCAACTCTCCTCAGAGTTTTCTTCACTTTAGGTATGTCAGGGTTGGGTTCCTCGACTCCTTGTGTGGGACGACTTTCACTGCTGGAGTGCTGTTTAGTGCCTCAAACCTTCCAAAGAAGTTGTTTAATTCATTCAGGAAGTCAATGTTTGCTGCATCTATGGTGTGTTGTAGTCTGTGATTGCCCTCATACCTTGTCACATCCTCCTGGTGTTGCTGGCGTCATGGAAAAGATCTCGGATCTTCTGGCTGTGGTTCTGCTACACTGACCTGGTGGCACGGTTCAACTTGGCCCGCCCTGTTCTCAGAACCTCTCTATCACCAGACTTGAAAGCTGAGTTCAATGCTTTTAACGATTTCCAAACCTCTCCATTTATCCAGGGTCATTGGTTGGCCCGATTGGTGATGTTCTTTGTGATGCTGATGTCTTCAATGCATTTGTCTATATAGGCTGACACATTCATGGCATACTCATCTATATTTGGGTATTCTGCTCAACCCTAATTTAGAGAAAATAATGCAATCAAATATGAAAACTCTCCTCAAAATAAAACAAAATTTATAGACATGCAACAGTTAGCCTTTAGGGAGCTGAGCGCCGATTACCAATCACAGCATCAAATCCATAAATTCTTCAACTGCTATCTCGTTTACTTTGACATTATATTCTTAGGTATCAAATTTATAGGACATGAGAAAGTATCATTATTTGACCACTATTTTAGTGTTGAGCCTTACTTCTTAAAACTGGCAGCTGATTTCATAGCAGAGCCCCCGTCCATTCTTTCTAATCTTTCAACTGAAAATAGGGACATCCCAACTATTCGGAAATCTGCTTTTGTTTTGCCAGCTCTCTACTCAGCTGTTTTACAACAAATGCAGGGAAATTGTTATTCCAGCCCCCCCTTCCATCAGTGATGATGACCAGAAGACGATGACGATTTGTGTCAGACCCAGACTATGTCCCACCAACCTATAACCTGGAAATTCAAGGCACAAGTGAGATGAGCCCCACACCAGGATCCCTCAAGTTGCCAACCTGATGTCTTCAAACAGGTTCAGTCTTCTGAAGTCTGTGAGGTAAAATGTGGTCAGCGGGTTGCGCAAGATCCGCCTCTGTCTGAAAGCTGAACGTAACTGCTTTAAAGAATACCATCAGTAATCTAATGCTGACTGCTGTTGTGAAATGTGTTACCAAAATGTTAGTTAAAACATGTAATAAAACTGATAGCTTAATTTAGAAGTAAACATTTTCAGTGCCTACTTTAGCACTAATGTTCTGAATGTTGTTTTATTACAAAATATGTTTTTCTTTCAATTTGTAAGTGTTTTACATGAATTTCTTGTAGGAGCACCGTTTGGAATTTTTTTTAACATATCAGGGCAAGTGATCATTTTTGGTCATTTTATTGATCTAAATTTTTTCCATGAAAATATATATAATTTTTTAAATATTTCAAAAGTAATTAGGTCTTGTTCTATCCCCCCACAACAGTCTTGACTTCAAATTTTGAATTTTAAAGTATTTCAATTAGTGCCCTGTAAAGCGTTGAAATTGGCCAATTATAGGCCAATTTCAAATGTATGTGTTTTATCCAAAATTCTGGACTCTCTTGTTTTGGGATCAATTGAAAAAGTTCCTCCATTCAAATGAAATCCTTTCTAAATATCAATCTGGTTTTAGAAAAAAAACACACAACACTATCACTGATACTATGAAGGTGATAAATGATATAATTATAGCACTTGAATGACCTTTAATGGTCTTTAATGACCTTTTGAAAGCTTTTGATGCTGTAGATCATGATATTTTGAAATGCAGGCTACTGCTCATTGAACTGTCAGAGCATGCTGTTGCTTGGTTTTTCAAACTATTTAGAAAACAGGTCCCAGTGTATATAATGTTAGGGCCTTTGTTCTGAATGTATTACTGTTCACAAGGGTGTACTGGTGTTCTATAAGGATCTGTTTGGTGCCCCTTATATTTATCTTATACAACTACAAAATGTATCTGATGCTATTATGCATTTTTATGCTGATGATACAATTATTTATTAGTTTTGGTAATCTCTTTAGCAGGCTGTTAATTCCTTACAGAAAGCATCTGTTGCTGTAAAGTATCCATTTATTAATCTTAAATTATTTCTTAATGCTGACAAGACAAACTTAATGTTGTTTTCAAACCCCTGCATATACTGTTAACTCTGGAGGGGGATGTCATTGAAGTGGAACATGAATATAAATACGGTGGGATTGTAATTGATGACTCCCTCACCTTCAGACCCTTCCACATTTCTACCTTACATAAACAGAAAAGCATGGCCTCTTGAAATGACTTCAATTACCTGTCACTGTTTTACTTGATATGTTTTTTATGTACCTGTCATTTAATGTATTTCTGTTTAGTATGTAACTTTGCTGCCTCTTTGCCAGGACTCCCTTGAAAAAGAGTTATTTAATCTCAATGGGATTTTCCTGGTTAAATAAAGTTTACTAATAATAAT
>NW_015150787.1:320420-322680 GCF_000732505.1 Cyprinodon variegatus
TTTTTTTATTTTTTTATCTCAGATTTTGTCTGTCACATTGACTGCGTATATTTTCTTACATTTGTCTAAAACAATAAAAAAAACAACCAGTGCAGCTTTAAAGCAAAACCCCACTTAATGAGTCTGTGCATCTCTTAAATAACATCAGATAAATAAGTTTATAGGCCAATATTATAAATATAATGGGATCTACATGTAAAGAAAAGCAAAACACAGCGATAAAGGCTGTAGGACAGTTTTTATGCTGGCTGAGGCAGATAGAGGTGATTCTCAGAGGGAGATCTGTGGAGTTTGTTGAGCTTTTTCTTTTTTTCAGAAAGTGGAGCGTGATAAGCTGCACTTATTATCACTGTCTGACCCTCATTGTTTGTTTTTTGTTAGGCTCAAAGAGGATTACTATTTTACTATATCCATTTTTTTTGTCCTCATGAAGTTTGTCAAAAAAAAAAATTCTCTGAAGGAGAGTGATAAGTTTAGCTTTCTATTGCCCCTCTTTGTTTTAGTCTCAAAGAAGATAACAATTTTAACTGTTTTGAACCCCTATCATGGGTATTCTTTTTTGTGTGATTGACTGTTTATTGATTGTTTATACACGAGACTGTCCAGCCTGCTATATATGCACTGTGTGACTCCAAACCGCGTTGTTTGCTGTGTGAATGACAGACTTTTTCCTCAAACTGATGTGTATTGCTTTGTAACGTTCTCTTTGTCAGACCTATGAAATTACCGCTGAACTGCTGCGTAGTCCAAGTAGAATATCTCAGTTGGAGTTATGTAAGCCCTCTGCAGATAAAGTGTCAGCTGTGTTCATTACCATTAACTCTCAATGAGCACCACAAAAACCACAATCTCCTCCCACACGCTTTTCTGTTGGATCGGAGGCACGCTCCATGGCAGGCTTCTCCAATGTACTGCTGTCCTTCTCCCGGTCAGTAGTAGCCTCTCCCCCACCCTTTAGGTTTTTGTTTCCTTGGCAGAGTTTTCTGATCTTTTACCATACTCCTTGGATCCTAAGGAGTAAGCTTAGCAAACTTTGGTCAGCCATACCCTCTCCTCACCCTGGCACTATTTCCCCGGCATATTCATCTGAACTTCTACTGTGCTTCTTTGGATCTGCCTTATCTCCCGCTCCAGTGATCTGTCTTTCCAGTGGGCTCCTCCGATCTACTGCTCCAGAGGGGGCCATGTCACTCTCTCCCCATGTTCTCACACTGATTCCCCGCTGCTTCCGTCTGAGCTCAGTCTCCTCTTTCCTCTGTTCGTCCCCGTTTTGCGCACTCCTGTTGCCGGTCGCTGATTGAGGCCTACCATTTCAAAAAGGTCGATGTCCAAGCACTGTCAATTGACCAGGGCAAGCCTTAGGTTGAAATATAAACAAGGAAGATTGGTGCAAAATCTGTCCCATTATACTAAATATATAAAGTGGGATAGAACAGTGATTTTCAACCTTTTTTTTAGCACATTTTTTACATTTATAAAATCCTCAGGCACACCACCAGCCATATGACACAAAATGAAGCACTAACGCAGTACATATAGATATAGTTAATAATATAGTTTCTAAATGTATTTATATTCACTTGGTGTGAAACCTGGGCCTGTGTCAATCAACACAAAAGGGATATCATGTTAGGAATAGTAGAAAGACACAAAACACTTCTTCAACTGTTCTCAGTCTCTCTCTCTGTTTTTAGTGTTTATTGCAGTCAAGCTTGACAAGATCAGCTCATGTAGATATGTGGTTGAAAATGGGAGCAATCTCAAAAGAGCTTTGTTGGCCAGAATGGGGAACTCATTGGCAACAGATAACCAAACACTGTTTAAAGGAAGATGGGATCTGTTTTGGTGGTCTTAGGATCTGTTGTCTCTGTTATTCGCAGTTTATGTGGTTCTATTGGCTTCATCAGGGCGTGATCTACAGCTCTCACTGGAATGCTTTGCAGCCGAGTATGAAGCTGTCAGCGTGAGGATTAGTGCCTGCAAATCTGAGACCATGGTCTTGAGCTGGAAGAGGGTAGAGTGCCTTTGAGGATGTACTGCCCCTAGTGGAGGAGTTTATGAATCTTGGGGTCTTGTTCACTAATGAGGGGAAGATGGAGCGAGAGATCAGCAGGCTGACTGGAGCCAAGTCTGCTGTGAAGCAGGCACTGTACCAATCTGTTGTGGTGAAGAGAGAGCTGAGCCAAAAAGCAAAGCTCTCGATTTACCGGTCGATCTACGTTCCTACCCTCATCTATGGTCATGAGCGTTTGGTCATGGC
>NW_015150787.1:323086-327302 GCF_000732505.1 Cyprinodon variegatus
GGATGGATGGATGGATGGATGGATGGATGGATGGATGGATGGATGGATGGATGGATGGATGGATGGATAAAAATTGACCGTCATATTATAATCTGTACTGTGAAAAGTGTTGTTTTGCCTAGACAATGTTAAACAATGTTTTGTTCCTGAATTATCCAATATGGGGAGTATAAGATTTCACATGATTGCCTCTGCAATACAGATTAATGCTTGATTGTTGAAATAATAATACTATTAATATAAGTATGTAAAATATGCTGCTAACAAAAATATTACAAAAGTGTATGGCCTGCATTGAAGAAGAATAATCAGGTCTTGTCTAATAAATAAATAAATAAAACTCTTATGTCTGTGGGCATTTCTGTGCATTACACAGGTTACTGTAGATGTCTTTACAAAATAGTAAAAGGTAATAGACATACTTTTAAAAGGAAGCAAAACACTAAAATTACATTTTATGACACATTTAGGTAGAGGTTGTTTTACTGCTTTTAAAATGTCTTAAGAACTCATTAGGAGTTCCTGACCATAATTTTAAATATCCAAACTGAAAGGAAACGTCTTCTTTTTGGAAATATTTATTTTAATTAAAATAAACAACGTATATGATTTAAATTAATTCATGCATTTTTGATTAGAGACTGCTTAAAAATAAAGAATATTAATTTGGTGTAGAGTTTACAAAATGCTCCAGAAATCAGGAACATTTGCAGTCCATATAATTGGTTATTACAGGGAATTGAAATATTCCTATGTATTTTCTCATACAATCTTTAAAAACATCCGATTTTATTATAAAACAAGCTTTGGGGACTGATAAAATTATTCTATTTGGAAATTACTTTAAAAAAAATCATATAGTCATATATACTGCATATATATACTACTGCTACGGCTATCTTCAAAGACCTCATACAAAAATTTCAGTTTCATCAATTAACTCTTTTTAAAAAAGTAACCTATTTAACATATGTATTACATGTCCTTCCATTTAAAACTATTTTATAACAGAATGCAAATCAAATCCCAGGAAGAAGTAAAAAAAAAAACAAATAAAAACAAGAATTTGACAAAAAATTTAAATTTTAAAGTTAAATTTGATTAAAAAAAAAACATTTTAGCGTTTTTTTTTTCTTTATGTTCTTATCCACTTAATTAAATGATTATTTCCAATTATCAGTAAATTAATGCTTGCTCCATGAATCCTGATATGCAAAAACAGAAAACCCCATTTCCCCCTGGCCTTACTGACATTCTCAAAAGCATTTGTCATTGCATAAAAACAATTGTTAACCAAGGGAGGTTGGAAAATGCGCCTCAGAAACAGATACATATCTGCAGGACTGACCAGAGGACGCACTTTATTGTGCAGCCTTCACTTGTCTCCCAGGAGAGAGATTAAATAGTGGTCGGGGAGAAAACCCGTTTAACCCCCGCCACCAAACACGCACAGTCCTTACCTTGTCGTTTGCGGCGTGGCTCCACAAAAAGCTGCCATAACAGATGGAAAGTCTAAAAAAATACCGGCTAGTGCGACATTCCCCCTCCGTGACACAGCTCCAGCCTCCCTCCTCTATGTTGGTCTCCTTCGCGCTGCTGTCAGCGGCTGGTGATGCTCTAAGTACAGCACGTGCGTAATGACGCGCTGCCCTCACCCTCTCTGAAGTTTAACAAGTGGGAACAATGCATTTGCAAAGCAAACATATCTGCGAGTCTTTTCAATGTTTAAATATTAAGAATAATGGCTATAGCGTGGTCAACATGGTTGTCTTTCAACAACAACTGGACTAAACAGCTTATAAAGAAATTACGCACAGTCTGAGAGTGGCACTCAGTGGCGGTGAAGGAAGGAAACAAACACTTCTCAACATCCCGAGTTCCAAAAACTCATTTTAAAGAAATTCTAATGATGATATGCGCTGGAACAGACATGGTTACTGACAAGTCCTTTGGAACTATTTCATTCTTTTTCTTTACGAATTCTGTTTTACTAATTATTCAAAAACAATAAGGTGACAGCTTCAGTGGTATTGAGATAGGATCTAATTTTTACAGATTAATTTAACAGTTTTTCTTGAGTTCTAATTCAAATTTTTACAGAAAACAGTACTTTTAACTTAAATTAAGTCAAAACTATGTAAAAATCCTAAATTATAAATGTATATTGACCTCATAAGAAGTATAATTTTTATTGAACCTAATTGAAAAGAAATTTCACTTCATGCAGCTCTCTTAATATATTTGAATCTCTTGCCCTGTTTTTTATTTCATGCTTTTCTATTCCCCCATGAAAACACACTGGCCCCCACCTGGACCCCTGGTACATTTGGTCTCGATCCGCCACTGTTCCTCACCTTCACTAGACGTGGATATACTTTAATATATTCTGCTGTAAAATTAGTCCTATATTTTCGTTATTACTCGAGGATTCAACCTCTGCTGTTTCACAGGATGCACAGCTTTGAGTGGTAACTAGGTGACTGCCAGACAGTAACCCAGAGAAACTTATGGGACTGATCCAATCAGCTCTCTGATAACCAGTCGCCTCGACCGCTCGTTGAACAGAGCATCGCTTCTGACAGATACGCTGCACAGGTTTCACCAACAACCTCCTCCCCACACCCCACACTGTCTTGTTGTCTGCACAATCTCAGTAGTTCTAATCCGCACATGATGCACAAATTATTGTGTTGCCTGTTCACTTTCACTCACAATAAAAAAACACCACCTCGCAGACAGTGAAATCCGGGATAGTTTATCCGACTTGCGGGCATCCGTGAATAACTATCTATATCAGGTAGACTCCCGGAACTTCCGGGAGACTTGGGATGTCTGTAAATATATTCCGCATTTTGTGTTGTATAGGAATAATAAACAATAAAATAACAAGAAAATACTGTACTGTAAAATGTTTTCATAATATAAAGCTGTGCGCCTGGAGAATAAATAATCGATATACAGCTATGGACATTTTTACAGTAATGGATATTTCTAGGTTCTGTTATTTTTTTCTTTTGAGTATTCAGTGTATCTTTGCTCCATGTTTTCTAGTTTTATTGGTTTAATTTGCATTTTGTTTTGTTTTCTGGTTAGATTTGAGTTTGTAGGTTTTTATGTGTTGCCCTATCTTGTTTGTCTGCTTTTCCCTAGTGTTAAGAATCCATTTTGTGTGGGGTTTTTTGTGTTTTCTTTTACCACCACTAGATGGTGCCCTGTCTTCATTTGAGCCTCCTCGCACACCTGCGGCTCGTTGGGTCATCACCAGAGGAGTATTTAAGCAGTGGGCTGTCACTACCTCGACGCCAGTGTTTGCCAGTATTGGGCACTCTAGCCCAACTGAGATTAGCTGAGTCCAACCTTTAGCCTTGTCTTTCTGAGTCTAAGCTTGCTCTGTCTTTGTTCTCCGGCAGGAAGCCTTCCTGATCCACTGGATAGGCCTGGACCTTCTACCCCCCTGGAAGGATAAACTGTGTCATAATTGAGCAAGGGGAAACCTCTACATCAGTGGTCGCCAACCCGTCGATCGCGATCGACTGGTAGATCTTTGAAACATTCCCTATAGATCCCGATAACAAAATAAAGCTTGAGAATTAACTGTCCCAAAATTACAATTTATGGCACTAGCTCTCAAGCCAGACATTTGATAGGTGACAGCAGATGTGGTCAGCTGGTATGGCAACAGCTGCGTGAAAAAAATCGAAAACTTATCATTTTAATGAGGAATGGGAAGAGGAATTTATTTTCACCATGGTGAAAAACAAGTGTATTTGTATGCTGTGCCACCAAACGCTTGCGCTGTCTAAAAGAGGAAATCTGAAGCAACACCACAACACCAACCACGTCAAATTCAAAGACAGTTTCCCCGCCAAGAGCGCAATCCGCGCTAGAAAAGTTGCTGAGCTGAAAGCGAGTTTGAAGATCCAGCAGTCACTTTTCACAAAACCTGTTGCTCAACATAAGGCTGCGACTGAAGCTTCATTCCATATTAGTCATCTTTTGGCTAAACATAAGAAGCCTTTTACAGAGGACGATTTATTCAAAGAGGCAATGGCCATCACTGCAGATACGGTTTTCAACAGCTTCAGCAACAAAGATGACATCAAAACTGCGCTCCGCAGTATCCAGCGTGTCCCGACCACTGTTGCGCGGAGAGTTGAAGAACTGTCAGCTGACGTGGATCGACAAGTGCTAACAGATTTGTCACACTGTGAATATT
>NW_015150787.1:329184-330447 GCF_000732505.1 Cyprinodon variegatus
AAAGGCTTCATGTTTGAAGTAGAATCTGGGCTTCTTTTATTGCAGCGCCTCAGGTAGATCTTGCTTCCCACCAAAGTGGAGGTTGGGGATCTTGGGCTTAAAAAGGTTGGAGACCACTGCTCTACATGATCCTCTCAAGTCCTCTTCAGGAAAACTCGGTGACAGCCTAGTCCTTTGCTCCTCTGGACCCAACGTGAGTCTGCCTGTCCACCCTCCAACGAGTTCTTTCATCTCTGGATAAGACCCCACAAACTGGATCCAAAGATTAACCAAGAGTTCCCCAAACGTGAGTGCCTTTCTTGCAAATTACAGACCTCTGTCTTTTTTCCTACGGTCCCTGAACTGATCATTGTGATCTCCCCTTCAGAGTTTCCAGTTCACCAGTCCCCTGAGGTCCAACTGCGTTATCCAGCTGTATATCTCTCAGTCTGTGTTTTTTGTAAACCACAGTAAAGCTGTTAACTTTTTCCCTTGGTTTCTGAGTGTGTTTCTGCATGTGGGTCAGATCCTTAAAGCCCATCATGACACCTAGCTGCTTCCTAGACCGCTCTCTTCACACCTGCTCCCAATCTGCTCGTCAGGCCTTTCTTTGTTCAGTCTACCATAAATACTCTCCTTGTGCAGTTCCTCAGGGCTGGTTCCTCGTCTTACCCCGGTTCCTCCTCATTGTTTTCCCCTGATGTCTCCATGGTTCTGGTTTGTTTTATATTTTTCATGTTGGATTGTTGGTTTCCTGCCTCTGTTACCTGTGTTTATTACATTAAATCGACAAAAACTCACTTCTGCCTCCCCTGCCTCTGCATTTGGATCCTTGGGGGGGGCGACGACAAAGTGAGTTGGGTGAGGTCTGAATTAACTTTGATTTGGTAGTCACAAGAACATATCTGCTGCAGCTATTTAGCGTCTGCAACAAAGTAGTCCATTCTTAAATAAATTTTGTGTACTTGTGAGAAGTATGAGTACTTCCTTTTGTCTGGATTTAAAGTATGCCATACATCACACAGCTCGTACTCAGATACTCAGATGTACTCGGTACAAACTCTGTACAAACTTGTTTATGGCTTTAGTTATGAACTGCACAGGCCAGGTAAAACATAAAACTGAAGAAATAAAAAAACATCATTACAGGGGCGTTACAGGAGGCAAATGGCAATGGAAGGGATTAAGTAGTATACTAATGCTACAATGGAATGCTAGAAGCTTAGTAGCAAATGGTCAAGAATGAAAAGGATTTATACATAAACTCAAAATAAAACCTGACAT
>NW_015150787.1:331232-343495 GCF_000732505.1 Cyprinodon variegatus
CCAAGCACAGGTCATTCTTTAGAGATGACAATTTTCACACAGTTTTAGGGATTACCGGTACTACTGCACACAAATTAATTAGTCATAGACACGATATTCAATCAAGTTATATTAAGTTTATTTGTTTAGCAACAATTCACAGAATGTCTTCTCAAGTCCCTTTACAGAGATTCTGTAACCTATATCATACAGGCAGATTGATTTATCTGAATTACTATAATCAATATTAATTTTCTTTAAGAAATAGTTTAAATCTTAATAGTTGTTTTGTTTTTTCACTTAAAAAAAGATTGACCTTGGTTTGGATAATGTTTTGGGTTTCTTTTCAACTAAAATAAATGGAAGTAATGTTAAAAACAACAGAGCAGTTATTTTTTATCAATGGAAAAAAATGCCCTTTTGCAAACGGCCCTTCTAAAGGCAGGACGATCTGTCGCAAATTAACAATAAGTTTGACCAATAGCACCATCTTCCGGCCAAAGCGAGCAAGTACTTCATTTCCCACAATGCCCCTCTCATAGGAAGCCCGGAAGTAAGTCATTTATTGACAATATGGCGACCGTGCTAGGGTTGGATTTGGGGATGATATTTTTTTGACAGCCAGCAGATATCGGAGAAGTTTCCAAACTAAAACCAGCATTCTCATCGGGAGTCCACGGAACAGATGCGTTTGAATGACGGGATTCGTGGGACGTCCACGGGACGGTGATAGTGAGCAGAGGAAGTGTCCACGGTGTGAAACCCGTCATGTCGTTTTTTAAGCGGAAAGGTGAGGAAGGAGCTCAACCAGCTGCTCTGCAGCGTCAGAAGTCCACAATGAACCGGCAGCGATGACATAAATGAAATAAAACAGGCGGTAAAACAGGCAGGGAGGCCGGAGTGGAGCGGTTTCCCTGCCGCCGCTGCAAACTGCATAGAAACGGTTAGCTTAGCGGTGGCCTCTCTGGCTAAGCTAACCTGTTGTTTCTCTGGTTGGCATTAAAGCTGCCAAACTCACCAGAAGCCTTGAAGCAACTCACTGACATGTTGGCACTCCTTCTAGCTCTCACAGCTCCTGTTATCCGCACTTTATCTGCTGAAAAGCATGTAGCATGCTAACTTTAACTACGTTGTTTCATTCAGTCAGAATCAGCTGTCAGAAAAGACATCCTGCCAGAGGCGTAGCCAGGAATTTTTATAAGGGTGGCCAGGCAATAATCAATGTCCACTGAGGGGTGGGCCGAAAATGAGCAAGCAACAGAACCTCAGGGTCAATCTACACTGTTCCAACAGGAAAATGAACAAGCAAAACATCCATGTTTTCTAAATAAAGACAAACTATACTTTCCTGCAGCCTTTGCTGACAAATAGACGCATATATATTTAAACAACTGTAATTTCTAGATAAAAGGTATAGTGGATAAAACTCAGTTTTTAGTTCTGGGGTGTGAAGCTTTTCCATTGTCATTACTCACCTATTTGTATCAATAATTATTCTGCATAAAAATAACATTTACAAGCACTAATATCTACGGTACATAAATTGATACGTTTTTATAAAATTTTTTATCTTTGATATCACTGAAGACTCCTAGATGACTTGCAGAGACGCATAATTTTTTCTTTACCCCATAAAACATAAAATCTAGTTCTGAAAAGAGCAGGAATTCTCTACTTATCATCTTTGATGTTAGTATATTGATGTTTAATTAACCACAAAAAAACAAATGTTTTGGATATTCCAGTTGAGAATATTACTGCTGCCACCGTCTGTATTTGAGGGGGAAAAATGGCAGAGGTGGCCAATGACTGGCTAAGGATGGCCATGGCCACCCCTGGCCCCCCATCTAACTCTCCTGCAGGATTGCAGAGATGATTATCAAAGAGGTCTCATGTCTAATAGCTTGATGGAGAGGAGTATATGTCTTTAACATAGAGATGATCAAAAGGCAGCGGTTTATACATGCTTTACAACAGTTATGATGCATTTTATCTAACGTTGTGGTTGTTCAAATATTACAAACGTCCAACACGTTATTTTTTTTAGTAAGCCTGCTCTATGTGTTGCAGCACGGATTGGTTTTAGTTGTTTCCAACAAGACTTAATCCTTTACAGGGCAAGTTATCCCTTGATCCCTTGACCTCTTGAATGATCTATTACCTACTGTAAATTAAGTTGGAAAAAAGGGTCAAGAAAAAAGGTAAAAAGCTAATTGAAAAGTTAAAAGGTGAAGCTAGTTAACAATCTTATTTAGGTTTATAAACTAAGAAATGTAAGTGCCAGTACCAGCATTAATGCCTCTAAGGTTATGCTGTACCCAAAAAAAATGTTTCTTTTACTCTGTGTTTTTGATGAATTTCTTCTAGAAGCACTTTTGTTGTTTTTCTTAATATATTCAGGCAATTTGGCGTTTCTTGTTACACTGACATTAATTTTGCCCAAAATATCCATATATTTTGAATGTTACAAAGGTAATAAGGTCTTGTCCTTGATTCCAAAAACACTATTGGCTTGAAATTAAAATTTTCAAAGTAGTTCACTGAGTACCCTATAAAGGGTTAAGGGGCAGAGATGACACCCCAGTAAGTTTACACTTTTGTATGACTTTCTACCCCAACAAGTGAAACAAGTTGCCTTTTTCTCATTTGTTGCCTCAGCCAGAGTTGCTGACACCAGTACTTTGCAAAAAAAAGAGGAAGCGTTGAAAAGACTGGATGCTCTGAGCAGCAGTGGTAATCAGAACCAACAGGAAGCCTGTTGGAAGGTTCAAGTAGGCAAGTTAAAAAAAAAAGTTAATTCATTCATTTTTATATTTTATTGAGGTACAGTCTCTTAGATGTGGTAGATGTATTTCTTTAGCTCTTATCCAAATAGCTGATCTACCTACTCACCATACCATTGTGTTCTGAAAAGATTGAATTCAGGAAACATCTGAACTACCTCCCTGCTTCTTTGTACTTCTGTTTTAGATTCAGGGCTCCATGTTTATTACAATGAAGCCCATTACATTCAGATTATAACTATACAAACAACAAACAGCTATAAGATAAGATTTAAGATGACACCAGCTGACTATGAATCCATTCAAGCACTGAATAAGTGCATAGAAGAAATCAAAACAATGATGTGCCAAACTTTTCGTCTTCTAAATAAAAATAGAATTGAAGTGATCATTTTTGGACCAAAAGAAAAGATGCTTCTGAAATGCATCCAGGAACGTGTGTCCAGATGCTGCTAATGCATCTACTGCTCCTGTGTTTAATGGCAGAGAGAAGCTTTGCTATATTTGCTGAGATAAGTGGGTAAAATGTAGTTTTAATATATTTTTAAGTAAGAAAACCCCCTGAAAATAACCTCTGTGCAGTCAGATGATCAAGATTATGATCCTGCTGCCTCAGGAGCTGTCGCCTCTTCCAGACACTACTGAACATATTTTGCCAGCAGGTTTCGACATCCATCCATTTTCCATCATGCTTATCCCTATTTGGGTCGCGAGAGGTTCTCCAGAGGCGAGGTATACCCTGGACAGGTCGCCAGTCTATTGCAGGGCACAGATTGTGAAATTTTCAGTTAATGTAGGCATTCATTTACGTTTTCAGAGGAGTGATCATAGCAACCTGCATCAGCAGTGTTGTTTCTGTCTCCCTGCCAGCCTCAGATCAGCGTCTCTGATTGGTTGATGTGGTATGTTGAGCAGCAAAAATTGCGTTTTTCTAACTACAGCATCTTCTGATTGTGAAGCGTGTCACGTGCCTCTGAAGCTCATGAGGAGCTGCTTAAATTATTAATGCGCTCACTTTTGCTCACTTTCGGGTGGACCCAGCTTCTCGTCCTTGGACAGCTGGAGATAGGCACCAACATCCCTCACTACCTGTCTGGGATAAGAGTGACAGAAAATGGATGGATGGATGGACTTTTTGTAGAATTGATTACTGCTACCGTATCTTAACACGTCTGCATAAAAAGTAGATCAGATGGCTGCAGTTGATCCAGAATGCTGCTACCAGCATTCTCACTAAAACTGAGAAAGTGGAACACATCAGCAGCCCAGTTCTAAAACAGCTATACTGGCTCCCAAGATCTCAGAAAATAAACTCTAAACTATTTATGTTGCTTTATAAATCACTAAATAGCTTAACACCAAAATACATTGGTGTTCTCACTCTAATCTACTCTGCAGAGCCAAACATGGGGAAGCAGCTTTTAGTTCTTATGCTCTACTAATCTAAACCTACTCCCTCTAAACTGTATACACTTTGACTCTAAACTGTCGAAGTGTGTAAAGTTGCTGTAAATTAAGATGAAAAATGCTATATTTTGATATCAGTCATTTCATTAATAATTACCTTTATGCCACCTTTATGTCACTTTTCTTTTGTCCTGTACAGCGCTTTGAATTGGCATGTTATGTATCAGATTCCTGACTGTGTCATAATCCAACTAGATATCGTTTTCCTGTCTTGCTAATGCCGTTACAGCAATTCCTTTTCCAAAAACAGAGCATATTGTCTAGCTGCTCTCAGTCCTTAAAGGTTGTTTTCACCTTTACTTACATCCATTCTTTTTATCTTTTTTTTTTCCCCCACAGCGAAAAGCAAGGAACCTGAGAAAGTAACAGATGCTAAAGTTAACAAAGGTGAGCTCATCTTTACCTCTGGGGTTATAAGACCTCACATAAGAGTATGTATTGAAAACTGATTGCAGTGAAGCATGTGGAGATGAAATTTAATCTGCTGCGCCTCGTCAGTCTTTACAGTCCTTTAAGCTGACCTGACGAAGTTGAATGTCTACTGCCAGGGTTACAGTGAAGGAGTTTAGATACAAAATATGTGTTTGAGTCTGTGTTGGTTTACAATATACAGTTCTAATAAGAATATTTTATAAGATCTAACTGAATACTTTAGCATAGCACTGTATACTCATGGGAAAAAGCTAATTGTTTGTTACTTGGATTTAGTTTAAAAAAACTTGGGTCCTTCTAGATGTGATTTCAATGAGTCTATTTATTTAGGTTTTGTTGTGGTTTAGGCCTGAAACAATCAAATTAGTTGTGATTGATCGATTATTGAAGAAATCGTCAAATAATTTAGTGATCGATCAATCGTTAACTGGAGTGTAGAGACTCTAAAACATGCCTTTAGCTGACTGAGAAAACCACTTAGAGCAGCAATTATACCAAAATTGTGAAAAAAATCTAAACATTTTGCATTTAAGGTAAAAAAAAATCTTTTTTTGTCTTTCAAGTGGAAAGGTTTTACTTTCACCTTGTTTAATTTCATATAAATTCTTTGCAAAATAATCATTAGTTGCAGCCCTATTGTGGTTTAGTTATTCTGATCTAATCTGTTTTTGATCAAAAGCAGACAAAATACAAACTACAGATTCTTTGTGAAACACTGCAAAGTCTGTCCACAGTCTGCCTTCCTCAGTCTGTAACCTCTTTCAAAAACCCCCACAATCAAAGGCTTTTCCATCAAAGTTACCGTGACATCACCTGCTCAGCCCGCTTTCAAAATGTTGGCTTTGTGTCATTTGTAATGTTTAGTTTTAACTTCCCAAAATAATGTATGTATATTTTATCTCCACTTCCAGCTCCAGCCAACCTCGTTTCTCCTTCACACGGACAAAGGAACCACAATGCCCCCTTGGATGTTGCCAGGCCAAGCCACGTGGCCATCAGCGCCATATCTGCCAACATGGACTCCTTCGCTCGGGGCCGCACCGCCATCCTCAAGAAGCAGCCGAGCCACATGGAGGCGGCGCACTTCGGAGACCTTGGTACGGAGACACCTTACTTTATTTATGCGATGTTTTGGATGACAGCAGTTGGAGGCGGAGAGATTGGTTAGCTGCGATTAAAGGGCAGATTAGACTTCTGCAACCGCACACATCAAATGTCGCTTGGGTCTGGTCGCAAACCAATTTTGCTGGTATGCTTCTGCGCTGTCGGTCTGGAATTTCTTGGGACGCACAGGAGTTTCCCATCAAAGCGCAAGGGGGAGCCTATTCTAGAACTCATGAGAACTTCATTTTGGCAGAGACATCCTTATATAATTTGTCTGAGGCATCGTACAAGTGGTTGTACTTCAGAACCTCCTTGATTTACCTTTCGTCGTAGTTGTCCATTGTAGTTCTTCCTTGGTTTTTAAACATGGCGCGCCAAATCGAGAAGGACGACCCCACAGACAGCCGGAAAGGCATACCAAGGACCAATCATAGCTGCTTTTTGTCTGCGTACTTCCGCTTGAGGTCTGCGCAGGTTTGCGACCGTCTGACGCGTAGTCAGGATTTTTTTGAGGTGCCCGACGACGGTTGCAGAACCTCTGCGCAGTGGGCGTGGTCGCGCACCAAAAAAAGATTTGACGGTTGCAGAGGCTATGCGTCAGAAGTATAAATTAGCCGTAAGTGAACGTTAGAACATCGCTGCACCTGGAAATCCTCACTATCCTGTTCTAGAGTAACTCTATTGCAAATTAATTCAAGTTCAGTTAAAATGTGAATTCCATAACTATCAAAACTATAACTATAAAAAGGTTGTTACCTTTTTTATTTTGAAGGTGTGGGGGATTGAGGGTGCATCAACCCAGTTGGGTTGCAGAAGGTGGTGAGCGGCTAAAAGCGTTTGGGAACTGCTGCTCTAAAAAAGTAAAATAAATCCTTAAAGTAATTGAATTGATTGTTTATCACTTCATTGCAATATCTAATTTACAGCAGTTCACTGTTGAACTGTTTGGGAGGGGGCATGTTTAAACTGCCTTAGAAATATCTAAAAAAAGAATTAAAAGCTATAGAAATTTCCTTGTGCAGAATGTAGGGAACTTTGCCTGCTGTGTAAACATGGTGCAAGGCTTGCAAGATAAAAGGTTCTTTAAAAAAAGAATTAGCTAGTCTGTGATCATTAACTCGGTGCTAATGTTTATGCAGAGGAGTTTCAGGGGATTACCTGGGAGATTGCTGGTGTAACTTTCTCTTAATGACAACAGCATCTTTAACATTGTGCTCCGCTGTGCAGCCGTCTCCATTCTTCTATGATTCTGCCAGAGGCAAACATACGTCATCGTTGAAGCACACCCACTCACTCAGGTGAAGGTGGATCTGACACAGGGAACCAACTTCTCAACCTTTTTTTAAATTTTTTTTAGAAAATCACATCTGCTCTATAATTAGGTGACTTGATGTCGTCATATGGGACAAGGAGATGAGCTGCATCATTCCTGACAGGCCGACAAACAGCAGACAGGAACCGTGCAACTGGTCGGTCAGAGACGGGCTGGGCTGACTCAGAGGTGGAGGAACCTGTGCTGCAGGCCTCTTGTTTTCGTTTTATTGTGATTGTAACAAAGAGAAGAAAGGATGAGAGTAAAGGAGGAGGTGAATTCATTGGGTTCATTCTAGGTTTACAGCTGGCCATTAAAGTTCAAACTACAGGTTAGGGTCATGTAGTCAGATGACTATCAGCAGGAGCTAAAACATCATTTCCTTTTTTTTTTATTGTTAAATCAAAGTACTCTTGGAGGAAAATATGTTAAGACTCAAAGCAACACAAATGGTGGAGGTAAGAGTCAGATTGGGGAAGGATTTGGTCAAAGTCTGTTTCTTAGGCAACAGTAAAACTGTTGAAATTACCCCAGATGCTCCTGAAATTTACGACCTGATTTCTTTTTTTGTGTTATCTCTGTCAGCTGTGTGTAACTGAATGACAGGAGTACCTGGTCCCTTTTACACAACGTACAGAAGCTTTTTTTTGGGAGTGTAATTATCCATGAAACTGCATTCTAATGCCACTTCCCGCCTGACACGATCCTGGAATCCACCAGAGTTTTCACGATGGGTTCACTTGAGGACTTATTTCTCCCTGAATTAGGGGCTTTGTTTCAATAACGTAGCTAGATATGGAAACGCTAGATGCCCGGGTCAGAATTTGATATTTTACGGATTAAGACTTCCTTTTTATCAACTATTGATATAAAGATGTTTAAGAGAAGTAATCAGGTATACTACTTCTAGCGTTTCTACCATCATACCCATTATGTATTTTTGGACTGAATAAACATCCTGCATGGCAGTGAAATGCTGTGATAAAAGGTTTTACTCATTTAAAGCAAAACCTTAATACATAAAGATCTGTCTTTTTAAATAAGCCTGAGTATATCACATTGCTACAGGTTATTACTATCAGGCTATAACTAGGACGATTCCCGACCCCGGGGTCTTTCTATATGGAGTTTGCATGTTCTTCCAATACATGCATGGGTTCTCTCCGGGTACTCCAGCTTCCTCCCAAAAACATGACTGTTGGGTTAACTCATATCTCTAAATTGTCCTTATATGTGAGTGTGTGTGTGTGTGTGTTTGCATATGGTTGTATGTCTCTGTGTTGCCCTGCGACACACTGGAAACCCTGCCTTTTGCCCACAGATTGCTTGAGATAGGTACCAGCCCCACAACCCTGACTTATGAGCAGGAGAAGATGGACGGATTGATGTTTGACAAATCAAAATTGTCACTTTTACAATAACACAAAAAATAAATGGATGTTTAGGTATATTACAGATTTGTTACCACTCGTAAGGGTCATTAATAGAATATGCCATCTGGGACTAGTTATACCATAAACAAGTGCTTTCCGAAGGTTTCCTAGGTAAGCACTGAATGTCTAATAACTGGCAGTGGGGGAATGCACACACTTTCTGGACTCTTTACATAATACACGGTTTTGTAGTCTCTGTGCGGATCCAGTGGATCCCACATCTGATCTCAGGATCATACTAGAAGTTGTCAGCTTTAGTCCTAAGATTTGCTCTCCTGAATAACAACAATAACCTCGGTAAGAGTAATAGACCTGTTATGCTGGTTCTGCTGTTTCTCTACCTGCTTTGACTGGGCTGGATCAGGAACCTTCCCCTCTTTTTAATTTGTTAACCAAAACCAGCAGCTTTTGTTTGCCACGGCCACAGAAACCTGATGGTGACAGAGATTTAAAAAAAAACATCTCCCAGTCCTGCCTTTAGCATGACAGACAGATTAAAATACTTCTGCTCAGCCTTCCTGTTAGCTGCTTAAAATCCTGCTCTCTCCTACTTTCTAAAAGCTTAATTGAATTGGCTGTGCTTCGACATCTTGCAGAAAGTACAGCATTCTTTTAGATTCTTTCCTAACTTTATCAACAATTTTGTTATTCCAGGTCATTCCAGTGTGAATTATCAGCCCCAGGAGACGCGTTCTCGCATGTCCAAGACGGTGGACCAGGTCCTTAGAGACAACATGGCATTGCCTCACTTCATGGATTGCATGGACCACTTGGGCTCAGACCACCTGGTTCGCTTCTGGCTCGAGGCGGAGAGTTTCCGCTCCGCCAGCTGGTCACGCGTTCGAGCGCAGAACCTGAACTCTGTCAAACACAGCTCGCTGGCCGAGCCAGTCTCAGCCTCTCCGGATGGACCGGAGCTCGACCAGAACACGCTCAATGATCTTGCTGTTCATCGCAGCCGTGGAAACCCTTCCCTGCTGTCCGACGGGACGGACTCCTCCTGTGGAGAGGCAGACCAGAAGGCCAACCCGTCTCGAGCAGAGACCCCGAGCAGACAACCACCTTCCAGGACAGGTACTCCCTCCAAGGGGACGGCAAACAGCTCTCTGCGAGACCTCTCAGACACTCTCATGAAAAGTGAGTCAGCCATATATAACCGGTTTTGCTGATACATGTTTAATTCAGCAGGTTGTGTGTTTATTTTTTTAACATCAGTGTTTATGACGGTGGCTGAATCCTAACATGTCTGTTTAAAGTTTATATTACACACAGATGGTCCAGAATGACTAATTACATGATGTCTGTGGAAAGTTGGCAGTGCTAGGATTTATTTAGGAGTTTTCACTCTTACTACAAATCCATCTTGAAAGACTCCTGCTAAAGGTCCATCTCGCAACAACCAGCGAGGCGGGCCGTTAACATGCCAGCTGTGTTTTTTTGGGACAAGACATGTAGGAATGACGACTACGACAGAAGGGCCTTGCCGGGGCATCACAAACATGGCTACGCTGGTGGACTCGCCCGTCGATACCGCAATTGACTCAGTTTTAGCTAAAATAGCAACAATTTCCTGTTTTAACAAGGGAGCCAACAGAAGCACTTTGTGCATTTGTAGATGGAAACATGTCTGTGCTTTTCTTCTGACAGGATTTGGAAAAAACTTATTTATCAGCTTATTTTACTAGTTGTGAAAACACTCAAAAAGCTGCAGATGAATCCTATCGGGATGCTACGTTTGGCTAAAAGTGTGTAATGGAAGGCGGTACTAGCTGGCACGTCACCAATCAGCTCGAAGTACTGTACTAAACGTCCCTCTGTTTCACTGACAGACTGAATGACAGCATTCCCAGATTGATAACATAGAACTCAACTCAGTTCTACACATATCAATCTAGCTACTGCCAGCTTACAGAGTGAAGGGATCTGTATAGAAACGCATTCAACTCTTTTCTGAGTATTATCTGAAAAAAGTGTATTTTTCCCTTCGGTTATATTTCTTTTGGCCTTTCCTCTGGCGTATCATTTAAAACGGCAGTAGAATACATGGAGAATGTATGAAATGTAAAATTTCTCCTTTTCCTCTGCACTCTCTGGCAGTACTGCTTGACGACGAGCTTTTGGTTTCTGTGTTTTGCAGGTATAGAAAAAGATGCTGTTACAATCTTCACCAAATACATTTCCCCAGACGCTGCGAGGCCCATCCCCATCACAGAACAGATCCGAAACGATATAGTTGGTAAGAAGAATCACAAAGACGAAGCTTCAGTAGTAGCTCTCAATGCAACAGCTGATTTATTTTTATTTCATTTCTCTCCTGCTCAGCTAAGATTTGTGGAGAAGATGGCATGGTGGACCCAAACTGCTTCGTCATTGCACAGTCGCTTGTTTTCTCCATACTGGAACAGCAGTGAGTTTTTGTTTTCTTCTTGAACTCTTTCTTTGTGCCATAAGTTCCCTCCTTGACCTCCTTGGTAACGGTTGTCTCTCGCCTCCAGACACTTTACCGAATTCCTGCGGAGCCACCATTTCTGTAAATACCAGATTGAAGTTTTAACGAGTGGCTCAGTGTTCCTGGCTGACATCTTGTTCTGTGAGTCAGCTCTCTTCTATTTCTCCGAGGTGAGTCTGTATGTATGAAGGTGTGAAAAACTAATAACAGTCTATGCCTCCTGTTGACTCCATATTTTAGACTTTAAAAGCACAGAAGTGCAATAATAGATCCTGGGTTTGGACAAAAGGAAGTAAAAAGAAATAAAGACCGCTAGCTGACCTTTATGTTGCAGGATTGAGGCTCATTTTTCATGGTTTTATTTTCTCTCATTCGCAGTACATGGAGAAGGAAGAGGCAATGAATATACTACAGTTCTGGTTGGCTGCAGATAACTTCCAGAACCAGTTAGCTGCTAAAAAAGGCCAGTATGATGGCCAGGAGGCTCAAAACGACGCCATGATCCTCTACGATAAGTAAGGCCCTTTTTTTTTCCCACCCCAAACCTTAGAAAGTTTTTCTTTTCCAAATTGAACTTAATTTTTTTTATGTGTAATTGTTTGTGTGCAGTTATTCTCTAGGCTAAATATTTTTTAAGTCATCTGCATAATGGCTTTTAGACATTTAAAAGGAAGATATAGACACAGATGTTGGATAAAAATGCTTAGATCAGAGCTCAGTTGCTGTATTTTTTTCTTTTTGTCCAGGTATTTCTCACTCCAGGCCACCAACCCTCTGGGCTTCGGCGACTCTGTGAGGATGGAGATAGAGTCCAATATCTGCCGAGAGGGGGGGCCCCTCCCCGACTGTTTCACCACTCCTCTCAGACAGGCCTGGACAACCATGGAGAAGGTCAGACTCTCTGATAAGTCACTCAGACTTAACTTGACCTTGGATTTTTTTTCTTCCATAATGTAACCTGTGTTTACCAGCCGTATTAATCTTCTAATGCTGAGGTTCCCAAACATTTCAGTCTGTGACCTAAAAAATAAAAATGGCGTCTCCTGGCCACTCCCTAAAAACATGTGCAAATAATTCACTCTATAACCTCTTCCTTAAAAAAAATAAAGTAGTTATATAACTTTTAAATGGTATTTAATTATTTGAATTTTTTAATGTATAATTAGTAGGGATGCACGATATTGGGATTTTGGCCGATATCCGATATGGCGATATTTTAAAACTCATGTAGCCGATAACCGATATCGATACCGATGTTAAAGCTGGACAAAAATAAGTAGTCATTGAAAATAGCAGTTTTGTTA
>NW_015150787.1:344152-366968 GCF_000732505.1 Cyprinodon variegatus
CCGATGTCCGATATTCAGTTTTAAGGCCGATACCGATAGGGGGCCGATTATATCGTGCATCCTTAATAGTTAGTCATTTAATTTGAGGATATATTTGTACTTTTATTGTACTGGATAAATAGGTAGATAAATATAAAAGATAAGTGTTACATCTACTAATTTCATATTATGTTTATTTTAGGGCAGAGACTTTAATGTGTTAAATTCAGTTCATTAATTAGAAATATTTTAATGCGTAGAAAAAAAATGAACGCAATTAAATCATGAATTATTTTGTATTATTAAAATATTCATACAAACAGACGGGAGTGTGAGTCTGTTTGAAATCCATGCAGAAATAAAATGATGTATCTTTTGGTTTTATTAAAGTTAACAGAAGGCATTGATGTGTCTTTTCTTCTGAAATCTCTCTGTCCTCCTCAGCTCAGCCCTCAGTCTCCACCCTTCCTCTTACTTTTTAGCAAAGGAATCAAACATTCAAGCCAACTGGAGTCAGAGTCACATCATGTCTTCTATTAAAAAAATCCTTGCAGAGGGATAGAGGCTGAGCCTCACTAAGCAGATGCAGCCAAACATGAAAAAATACGTAAATATTTAGGGTAGGAAGTGCAGTGAGTAGTGACCATTAGCGTAGCTGGCAGTGAGTTGATAAACAAAAAAGGAGCCTAAAACTGGTAAGAACTGAAGATGTTATTTCTCATCATATTGGTCACCTTGATCACATATTACTCATCATTTTATAACTTTCACACATAGTGATGTTTAATTAACTTACCAGGTCACAAAAGCTCGTCTTTGCTCAGAGCCCCGTTGCTGTGGAGCATCTGGTGTAAATTTCATTTTTCAAACATGCGCGTATGCCACTGTAACGCATATTTACGACTTAAACCTTCAGATTCTGAGATGTTTTTTTATCTAGACTTTGACTGGACCTGTCCAATACATCATGCTTTGATTAGTAATGCTGCAGCTGCTTACAACCTGAGCACTCGTCTCTTTCACCTTTATAAAAATCAAAAACGTCAACTTATATCAAAGAACAGTGTGACTAAAAGTTTCAGTGGTTTTAAAGTTGTTGTTTTATTAAACCATCTCTCTATGGCTTGTGACAAACAAACGCAGGGCTTCTTATTGCTTCTCTGCTTTTGTTTTGTTTACTACACAATAATAGTTGTGTTGTTGATGAAAGCCTTTGAACCAGTGCAGCTCATGCAGAGTAACAACGGGCCTCCTCTGGGCCCAGTTCTCCTTTAAAGTTCTCCACAGCTTTCTGTTGGGTATTTTTGTATATCCTCAATTTAATTACTAAATACAAATTTTATCTGCTGTTGTTTTGGGAGTTCTGTCACTGACAAATGATGTAATTAGAGCAAAGAATAGAGGGGACATCCTATAGCAGCTGAAGGTCAGACTCAGGCCTTTTGTTGCTGAGGAATCATGTCTTCATTGTTTTCTAACGGTTCCTCTTGTTGTGGAATTGCTCAGGTTTACCTGCCCGGCTTCCTGTCCAGCAACCTCTACTACAAATACCTAAGTGACCTCATCAATTCAGTGCGGGGGGATGAGTTTGTGAACGTCAGCAGTCAAGGTCAGGGCGGGTCAGCGGACAACGACCGCTCCAACTCGAACACCAGCGAGAGTTCTCAGACTCAGGTGAGCTACAGATGTTATTCTAGGATAACATCTGGAACATCTACAAATTAATATTGCTGGAGATTCCCAGTAATTCCAGGTTGAAACCAGCGTTTATTAATTCAGTGTTATAAATCTTTAACAAAACATTTTTATGCAAGTCACATTTCTTTCTAGAAGAAGCTGGAGATTGCTCTCAAATTCATAAACTCCTTATCAGTTATGTTGAAAAAACATTAATAAATAAATCTTAGTCCACAAACATCCTTATTCACATGTTCACTTAAATTTTCCCCTTTTTATGTTCTATGTATCAAACATTTTCAATTTAACCTATAGATATGAAATAATACATTATCGCAAACAATGGCTTAAATAATCATATTATAGGCCATCAAATCTGTCTCAGTTTTGTCATAAAGGCTGCCTGTAGGAATTTTAAATGTCCAACAGGTGTCAGTATTCAGTGACACAGTATGGACACAATATCAATACAGTTTGCAGGTGTGTCGAAACACTTCATGACGCCTCATGAACTCATCACTAACAGACAGTATAGTTCCAAAGAACAAAAAAACCCTCCAAAATAATCCCATAGTTATCAGGCATTGGATGACTTTTCATAAACTTTTATAAGTTTCAGGCTTATCTAGCAAGATTACGTGAGACTAGGCATGCTTTGGTGGTGCAGTGGTTAGTGACCACAACCCATGTACGGAGGCCTTAGTCCACGACGCGGCCGACCCGGGTTCGAATCTGACCTGTGGTCCTTTGCCGCATGTCTCCCCCTCTCTCATAACCCCTTTCCGGTCAGCCTACTCTCCAAAAAACATCCACTAATGTCGTAATTACAGGATTGGCAGATTCTGAACATTTGAATGAAGTTTTCCGTAGGAAAAACAATTGCTCCTTTTTTTAGTATTAGCCGTACAATGTACGGCTGTACGCACTGCTAGCTAAAAGCCTGGGGTACATGCTGATGTTTCTTCTTTGCTGCAGGGAGCCAAAAAAGCAGCGATCAAGATTCTGAAAAACTTTGACGAGGCGATCACTGTAGACGTGGCCAGTTTGGATCCAGAGATGCTCTACCAGCGGCCTTATGCTGGGTGAGTGGCCTCGCCCTAAACAGCAGACTCTAACTTCGCTGGTAAAATGGAAGATTTACAGCGCTCCCTGTTTGTAGCAGAAGCTGAGAAAGAACTTTGTAATTTTTCATTAACTCCTCTAAAATGTTTTATGATAGTTGTTTCACCTTCTGTTAGGGCAGATAGTAGCTCCGTCCTTGTTTAATGGAGACACTCAGGCGTCACTCAGGCTCACTTTTATCCCATCTTCTCTATTGGCTCTTTTCCTCTGCCTTCTCAGGAAGATGACTTTTGGAAAGGTGAACGAATTGGGTCAGTTTATCAGGGAGGCCGAGCCAGAACCTGACGTGAAGAAATCAAAAGGTGAGACCCTCACAAATTCTTTTCCTGCCCTCTTTGTCCTTCATTCTGCACCTCCTCTCTGCTGCCTGAGGATATAAACTTTATCTGGCTGCTCCCTGCAGCTCCAAGCCCTATGAAATATTGAAGAGATTTTCTGGAGTGGGAAAACAGTTTTCTGCTGCGGAAGTCAAACAAAAGTCTCTGTGACCGAGAATAGAAGCTCTCAAGGTCTCCTTATGTCTGAGCCTGCATGCTGACTTTTTAGGATTCCCACAACTTCCACAGACTAACCAGACATGAATTCAAAACCTAAATGCTGCTGTCCTGAAAAGCAAGGGTTTGAGGTAATGGTAAATGTTTTCCTTTCCTTTCAAGGTTCCATGTTTTCTCAAGCAATGAAGAAATGGGTCCAGGGCAACTCTGATGAGGTGAGAGGAGAAGCTGTTAAAGTATCATCAATGATTCATATCGGCTCGCCTCAGGCTCTCACTCTGCTTCCACAGTTTACTTTTTTCTATACATGTCTTTTATTTTTTACATTTTCTCATTAAGGCTCAGGAGGAGATGGCGTGGAAGATCGCTAAGATGATCGTCAACGACGTCGTCCACCAGTCGAACCACGACAGTCCCAGCAAGTCCACCAAGGTAGAGAGACTCGCTGGGCTTTCTCAGCCGGGATGTGTGTGATGATCAGATCCGCTGTTAAGCACCGTCTTCTGTCCGTCTGCAGCTATGACCCCAGCGAGGAACCAAAGGACGGCGAATCCCTGCAGACTCTAAGTCAGCTGGATTTACACTGCTTTACTCCCACAAAGAACAAAGAATTTAAACACCTCCCCATTTACCTAACATTTGGGTGCGTGCGGCTGTTATTGTGGGTGAGTGATTGCCAACGCGTGGGCCGGGACAAAACTTGAAGAAATTCAATCTTCTATCTCTGAAACACTATGAAGTGCATGTGTGGCTGCAAGATGGGGGTGCTTGCATTAAACTAGAGGAAGACGCTCCTGTAGAGACGAGCAGCAGCCTGTTGGAACTACGGCTGTTGGTCGTTTTGGACCTATGGAGGATTCCTTAAGGACAGGTTCAAATTCACTCCAAATGGCACCTTTTTTTTTAGCATTCCTTGTTTTTATGAGTTCCTCTTGCCTGGATCTGCAGCTTGGAGCCCATCAGCTCTGAGAAATGTTTTCGAGTCCTTGTGACGGAGTGGTTTACTAACTGAAGCTTACTGTTTGTGTACTGTAGAAGATTGTGGAGGTGAAGCAGACAGAGAAAAAGCAGATCCAGTGAATATCAAGGCACCTTTACAGAGCTTTAGAAGAAATACTCCAGTTATGTCTGAAAACTCCACATCCTTAGGGTTCTATACATATATAAATATATAGATATGAATTCTGGTTTATCCCTTCTATGAATGTTTGTCTTTTTTTTAAATGGTGATCTTAGTTTTTATATAAATATATATAAAGATATAAACATTACTGACAAAAAGACTCAGTAATAAAAGACTGCTAAACTGGAAGGTGTGCTCTGTTCAATTTTATTTTCTATTTGTTTTGCGCCTTACCTATATGTGGAAAGGAACCAGAAAAAAAAAAAAAAACTTGGTACCATGTACCACTGTTTTTTTTTTTGGGGACATGTATGTGTATTTGATCTATAATATATTTAAGCTGTGTTTGATTCAAATACAATTATGATAAAACTTCTTGTATTTTTTCTGTTTCATTCTTTAAATTAGTACATTTTTGGGGGCTATGCTGTTACAAAAAGAAATTGAAGTTAATTAAGAAAAAAATACAGGTCCTGTATTTTCTCATCTTACCACACAGGGGCAGTGTTGGCTGCGCTGTTTTGGGGTATAGTGAGATTTTAGTTTGATTAATTTAAGGTTAATCTAGTGACCAGATTAATCAAAATGTGCTGTAAACAATGTGGGTTCCCGCCTGTAAAATGCAAAAATACTTTGGCTAGTAATTTTGCAGCTAGATTTTATTTATTAATTTATTTCAGTTTAAGTAAAGACCAGATGGACTAAAGGATCAGAACTGCATAACTATTATTTATTCCATGTTGCTAGTTCTATTTTTTTTTTGCCCACCTTTAGGTTTTTGTTATTCCCTAACATCAAGTCAAAACCAAACTGATACCTGCAGTTAAGTTAAGCTGAGACTATATAAAAATATTGTTTTTTCACCTTTAAAATAACCATATATGTTAAAAAGTAGGTATGTGTTCGCTGGCATGTTTGCTATTTTAGAGGTTTTTCAATATAAGAATAGACACAAAATGTACAATCGTCCCCTCATCATATTTGGGAATGGCAAAACATGTTAACAGCATGCATTTTTTTTAAATGGTATTTTTAACATACTATTTAGTTTTTTCTTCATTTATTAGTTTGCAGCTGTCTATTAAAGTACTGTATGTAGCCCAGAATTGGGCCGATCAGATGGCAAATAAGAAACTATTACCGGTAACAGATTTTGTTTACGGCTCTCTCTTCAGCTTTTAATGAGTTTTTTTTATATAGCACAATTTCTTATAAACATTCACATGGAAGCAAAATAAAAACAAGTAAAGATAAAATCGGGTATCAGAGCAAATAAAAAAAACTGTTGGACTACAAACTTAAACTGATAACTGAATTATCAGTTTAACAGTCAAATATAGTTCTGAATAAATTAGTTTTGAACTTTGATCGAGCATAGGAACTAAATGCTGCCTCTCTGAGACTTTGACCCCATTGAACCCAAGCCCTGATGGATACAGCCAAGGTTAGATGAAGCACAATAATGGGGATGTGGCGGTCTAGTGGTCGGGGCATAGAGCTTGGAGTCCTGAGCCAAACTCCCATAGACTGCCTCTGAGCAAAGACCCTTAACCCCACACTGCTCCCCATGATGGCAGCCCACTGCTCCCCAAGGGGATGGGTTAAATGCAGAGGTAAATTTCTCCAATGTGAGATCAATAAAGTTCAATTATTATTTTTATTATAATGACATTGGTTGACTTCAGAACTTTAACTGGTGATTATTTTCCATATAAATGTGCTCATTCTGCCTGTATCCCCTGTAATATCTGCTTGCTTGCTGTCAACCATAGATTTGGGATTTTCCTTTGTGTATTGTTGCATCCATGGTTGAGCTACCTGGTTGGCTCAGAAGTCTCTATTTGGTGATTATTTTCATTAGATGTAAAAGAGTAACGGTCATGCAGCAGTCACTGGACAAAAAAAAAAAAAAAATATTTCTTACAGAATGTATTGAAGAAGATAATTTTAGCTTTCTAGTCCAAGTAAAGTCACCAACTTTTACGTTTTTTTTATTTATTTTTATTTACACATTTACTCAAATTTCATCCTTCAATCTGATTCAAATTTTTTGACAAAACTTTACAGATAAAATAAAATAGTTTGAAGGACAAAATGTCTTTCAAAAGTAAGGGAAAAAAAACTACTTTGTTGCTTTTTGCCTTTTGTGATGGCCCTAAAGATGTGTGTGAGTGTTAAGGAAATAGTTTATCTTATTTAATTTACAACAAACTTGTGAAAACACTATTAAAGGGTGTGATGACCTTCAGCTGATTAAAAAATATACATTGAAGCCATGAGTTGCAGCTTTAATTCTGAAAAGCCTGGACCTTCCGCCAGTTTATCAATGAGGATTTTACTTTGAAGGTCCAAAGCGGAAGTTGAACTCAAGATGCGCTGACTTGACGTAGTTGGCACTGTGGGGCGAAGTAAGGCGCTGTCTGTGGGTCCTGAGGCAGAGGGAGCATCCCGGAGTGGACAGTGGGGAGCGCTTCTCCCACTTCACGTGTTTTCTCTGCTGCGCTTCCAGCTGTGGACTGTGAAAACATCCCGAGTGTCACATTCCACCCTGTGGGCAGCCTGGGCGAGCGGAACACCTGACTTTACTGCGTCTTAGGATTTGTTTTTCCCAGCGGCTTGGATCTTGGCAGAGCAGATGTCCTGGAGGACTGCAGCCACTGATGTCCACTGGTGTCCACTGATGTCCTGCTTGTTGCTCATGTAGTGCTGGACAGGGAGAGGAGGACAAGTTAGAGTGTCGCTCCTGAAGGCGGTGAGCTCCAAATGCATTGGCTCCTGGGCCGGGAGAAGAAAGAAGGTCTGGGTCTGTCCTCGGGTTCTCTGCCCCCAGCCGCTGCCACCATGTTCAGCTGCGTGGGCTGCTTCTGGGTGCTCCTGTCCTCCGCCCTGGTGGCGGTCTGCAGCTTCAGCTTCATCTCCCCCGCCTGGATCGTTAAGGAGCAGCTGAGGAGCGGCCAGCAGCAGCAGCAGCATCAGCACCACAGCTCCCAGGACTCTGTGAGCTTCGGCTTGCTGTGGCACTGCTCCGAGTCTCTGGATCACATGTACCGGTGCTACACCTTCGGTGGGCTGGGCAAGTTTGCAGAGATCCCCTCCAGCTCCTGGCAGGTAACAAGCCATGCATACCCTAAGCCCCTTAGAGAAGAGGGGAGGTGGGTAGGGCAGCATGCATGCAACTGCTGGCCAGATGTGCATGCATGCATGCACATCTGGCCAGCAGTTGTTTATTTATTTAATCTTATCTGCAGCTCCTTAATTATGAAGAAGAAAGTTCATGATTAACATTTTTAACCATTTGAGACTAAGTCTTGTGGCGGAAAAACATAACTGAAAACAGCTTTAAAAATAAAATCAGTTCATGCATATGCAGTGGGACTTCTGTTAAAGATGCATAACTCCTTAGAAACATTCTTTCATTATAGAATCACTAGGGCTGCAACTAAAGACTACTTTTACTAATGGATTGATCTCTTTTTTTAATTAAGTAATAATTGGCAAAGTCTTTTTACACTGAATATAAATAGTGCAGCTAAACTTGCTTATGTAGGGAAGACGTTTAGGGCCACTGAAAAAAATAAAAAAAGTTAACTGATTTTAAAATTTTATTTCAGTTTAATATGGGAAAGAGTCGAAATTTTGATTTTTAAAAAAAGTCAGAGATTAAAGTCAGAATTCTGACTTTTTTTCTTAGAATTCCGACCTTAATTCCAGATGTCTGACTTTATTCTCAGAATTCTGAGAAAAAAGTCAGAATTCTGAGAAAAAAGTCAGAAATAAAATTTAAAAATCAGTAAATTTAAAAAAAAAATTTAGTGGCCCTAATCCTCTTCTGTACATATTAGAGCATATTAATGGATAAAAAAGTTTTTTAAAATCTTGTATCTAAAATGTCATTATGTTTGTGTGGGTTGCTCTTTCAGCTGTTAGTCACTTACTCAAGTTAACAAATTCATGATTACAAAATTATTTGCGGATTATTTCAATGATCCATTTATTAAATTTTTTTTCTGCACTAAACATCAGATTATGATTAATCTGATGTTTGATCTGATGATTAATTAAATTCTTTTATTAATATTTTCTCTTAGCCTATTGGGAAAGACAAGAAGACAAGTCAAATCAAAAGTCAGACAAAGGCATCAATTTAACAGCTTTGTTCATTGCTACAGTGAGGAAGGATCCAGAAGTTTGAAGCAACCCGTGGCTAGCTGAGGATCACTGTTTATTTAACAGCCATACACGGACAGCGTGCTCAACGCCCTCTGTTAGGAAATTATTGCAAAGGAGCGTGTTTTGTGGGGGTCGCCAAATCTCCATGATCACCATCTACTTATTCAAACAACTGTCAAACTTATTTAAAAAAAAAACCTTCTGTATTATCATCACAAACATAAACTTATGGAGTTTGCTGCTCTTTGCTGGGATGTTAACTGGTATTGTTGACCTGCTGCGATGCTCAGGCCTACTGTTATTGTACGGTGGAGGATCTGGCGTGATGTGGGCTGAGGGAAACCTGTCAGAGCGCTTGTTATCATAAACTCTTTACTGGTCCAGGAGATTTTTAATAAACATTGACAATCTTTGCCAAAAAATGTTACTATGATACTAAACATATGAACCAACACAGAACTGGTTCACCTGACACCAAATCAGCCTTCTTCCATTATGAGATTTGGTTCTTTAAATGCTATTTTTTAAGATGGATTTTTCCATAACAAACAGATTTTACATTTTTTTTCCTGTATGTGATTCTGCTGCTGTGAAAAAGATGACTAAATTGATTATCATTTTTTTCTGGCTCCTTGCACATCCTTATGGTCGGGTCAATAGACTGATGGTGAAGTAACCCCTGCAAACGGCCAAATGTGCCACAGTAACAACTTTTCTCCTTTAAGGTCTTTTGTTTAAAAAAAAAACAAAAAAAAACCCAAAGGTGAAATCTTTCCTTTCAGTCTAAAAAAAATGCATTCATCAGAGGAGAGGGTGCGTCACACAGCATGGCATCCCCAAGAAGCAACAGGTTGGCGGGCTGCTCTGCATTCTGGCTCCCCCACCAGCAAGAATTTCCCATATCTTCTGACATTAATCGTGCGCTAGACGACCGTGGTAAAGATCTAAACAACTGTGAAGTTATTTATCACATGTCAACTGGAATCCTCACAGATGAAACAGATCTGACCTGTTTTGGTTGCATTACGTTAGAGAACGATGTTAAAAACACACGTTAGTCAGAAACTAGGCTTTTATTTTGAAAGCAAGTTTTGGGATTATGCCTTTTTTCCTTGAGGCAGTTTGTATCCCCCCCCCCCTTCCGTTCTCAGAACACCCACCAGCACTAGAGCGATGATTTATGTATGAAGGTAAATTAGCATTTGAAAGGGAGTTATTAATAAGTCCTGTTTGTGGGGTTGTAGTACAAACATCTTGGGAGGGAGGCGGACGAGGGTGAACTCCTCGGTTCCTTCTTAGAGGGAAGAGCAGATGTTGTGTCTGCAGAGAAGACAAGGATCAGATCAGCTGGCAATAAACCTGCTTTATTGTCTGTGTGCCGGCCAGGCAGGTTCTGACCTGCAGGGTTCTGCATTATGCACCATGACGTCTGATCGCATGCCATCAGTGTGAGAAGCGAGGTCAGGTCCTGCACTGGACATCATGCTCCTCCTGCTGCAGCACTTCTTTTTGAACTTGGTTAGTAACTATGCAAGGAGCTGTATGAGTTTATGTGTGATAACCTTAAGAAAAGATACCTTAACTGCAGAGTATTAAATGATGAACACAGACTTCCTTTAATTTTCTCTGCATCTCAGTGGTTTTTGTATGTTCTGGCTAATTGTTGATGTTTCATGCTTTCAGTTCAGTGTAATATAACGTTAAGAGGCCGTTTGGCTTAGATTAAGGGGGGTTTAATGATTGTGTAGTTGGTTAATCCGTGCTTTCCTTGTTATGAGCCTCTTTCTGCTCAGAGCGTGAGGTTGATGGAGCTGCTTTCCTGCACAGAGCGACTGGCGTTATTACAGCAGCCGAGCGCAGCGAAGGATGCCGATTCCACCGCCATCAATAAGGGTGAAGGGGGGGCCATTAATTTTTTATCAGAACCATTTATTCCCACACTCCTCACTCATGGGTTTGTCTCGGGGTTCTTTTTTTATGTTGTCGACAAACTGTGGTCCAAAGCAAGAAAATCAGACTGGTTCTTCTCAGTGTTGGTGAAGGCAGACAGTTGATGAGGCTGGCCTTCTTGTTCACCTGTTTTCTGGCAGGACCCCCGACTCCATGTAGGTGACACATTCACGTTGTGGTTTCTGGATGGTTGTTTATCATTTCAAACCTCAAATCTTTGGATTACTTACTAACTGTGTGTATATTTTACCTAATTTTGAACATTGCAATTTAAGACATGTAGAACAGCGTGGAGCTTATTTCTAACCTAAAGATAATCCAAGAAATAATCTGGAAATGATCAGTTTTAAACTCCAGATTCCAATTAATCATTTTGAAAATAAAAACAAATCACCTAAATATTTCCAAATCACATAGACAGCACCACTCTTCGGTGTGGAAGTTGTAAATGAGTGACTGAGAGTGGCAGTTAATTTGATTTTATTTTTTTGAGGGTCAGTAAGGTGTAAAAAAAAAAATGGCTGCTCCTTTCACATCTTTGCCACTTTTGTAAAAAAATCAAAGGACCAGAATCTGAGGCTTAACACTTTAAATGGTCTAATGTTAGCACCTGCAGGCTGAAGCTGAAAGAAAATAAGCCATTTTAATATAAATAAAGACTCCTGCCTGTTTCCTCAGGGGTGTTTGGTGTTCCATCACAGCTTACTGTAGAGCATTATTTAGTTTGTTTATATCAGATCTTGAGGCGGTGGGTTTGCTGCAGGAGCAGCTGTCAGGTCGGACGTGTGACCCTGGAGGAGGTGTGCTGGTAAAGGAGTGAAGCTGCCAGCAGATACTTGCCCCTGAACCTGTTACAGCTAACAGGCTTCCAGCTGCTTCACAGCACTAAGACTGAAGCTGGATTAGTTCCCCTCCAACAGGAGCCGGTCAGTAGCTGTGTCTGTCTAAGCAGGTAGGTGTGTGTGGGCCCTTGGCCTGCACCTCATGCGCTGCCTCTGCAGCAGCGTCTCCCTGTTCAGGGCTTTTCTGAAAGGGCTCCAGGAGCACTGACTGGGACGTGTTTGTGTCCGACCCCGCCTTTTGTCTGGCCTTGAAGAAAATGGCAGCCTGTCAAAGCTGAGATTCGGGGCTGTGGAGGAAAACGTTATCTGCTTCCTCTGGAATCCTTTAACACATGAGGCAGAACCATTGGCCTATGGTGTCTTCCCCGCATGCCAGGAAGATAAATTGTAGACGTTACTGGAGATGTTTCGCTGCGCCTAATTGCCGGCTACCTATGAAGAACACTTACCGGTGCATAAACTGTGGTAGCCCCTCATTTCATCACTCATTGGGCCAGAACTACGTTTAAGTAGGTAGATAACTCTTTTAATGAAATTCATTCTGAATCCTTTGTCTGGCAGCAGCACAGCCATTGTTTTGATTCTGATTCATTAAATCAATATGTAGAGGATTACCCTGTAGGAGGGTTTCATCGTTAAGTTCTCTTACCAATCATTTATTTACCATTTTGTTCAGTAACTCTGTTTTGAATTGATGGGATGTGCTAACTGCTTGTACTGCTGCCTGCATCCATGCAGATGATTGGATGAAGGTCAAAGAGTGAGTTTTTACATGTTTTTTTAAACTATACTTGTCGATATTTGTGCTGAAATCTGTTCTCAGTTAAGGACAGGTTTCTTAGGTCTAATGGTAGAATCTGCTCCGATGGTTTAACTGATAAAACATGGCTAGGAACCAGTCTATAAAGTGCTCAAAAAGAAAAACTAAGTAAAAGTAATTTTATCAAAGCAGAAAATAACTTTGTGGAAAGTCAAGCAACTTTCCACAAAGTTGCTTGACTTGCTTGAAGTTTTTTGATTTACCTTAGTAAATCAAAAAAATTGTGCATAATAATAGGGAAAGAAAAAGTATGAGTTATATTTGTACGTTACATTAAGCAAGATGGACAAATAATGTTTGGTCATTTTACTTCATGTGGGTTTGGAGCAAAAAAGGAAGAATTTGTTGAAAAAATAAAAGTTTAGCCTCCCATAAATGGCATTATAGATACTTATAGGAACTCAGAAAAACCCAAAGTTGCATTCTACAGAATGCATCCACGACACACATAACAAAAAAATAAAGTGCATGCTACAGGAATTTAATCAAATATATGGAGGACCAGGAGAGTCACTCACAAAGAAAAAAACCAACCATTTCAAATAAAAAAAAAAAAAACATTTCTAGTTGCTCATTTTAAAAATTGATTCACTAAAAGTAGGGTTGGAAACATATGGCCTACAAATAAAATCAGTCCAATCCAAATTTCCCCCCTACTTATTAAAACCCACCCAACTGGAAGTACAACCATGGGAGTAATACTACATCTACAGGAGCTCCGGAGAGCCAAGATTGCAACGTTGCACAAAAACAACTTTTTTTTTTTTTTTTAAATCACCCGCAGCAAAAAAAAAAATGTATGAATGCATTTAATTGATTTTTTTGCCCATGCCTTTTCTAAAGGAATTGTAAATTTCATCTTTCAAATTAGTGTTGAATTTAAAATAATACAATTTTAAAATTCATTTTCAAATCCTATTCCTAAATGGAGATAAAAAAAAAATTCATAATCTGATTATAAATACATTAACACACGTTTCAAATGCAGATCGTTTTTCTGCTTCTATTTTCCTTTTTATCATACATTGTCAAATCCTTTTTTGCAAGTTAATTTTATTTCAGACTTACCAGCTCCATTTATAATTTCAGTGACTCAACAAGAGGTTATTAACTCTCCCGATCCTCCATATGAATATTTCTAATCTGTCTTACAGAAAAAAAAATATAAGGACAAGTAAACAGCACAATGTGAGCACAGTAATCTGGGTTCACCACATTCACGTTCAGCCTATTTGGAAAATAATTTACCGGTTTAATTAATGCTGATTGATTTGGCTTAAAAATCAAATCATTTTCTTTCCTCACTTAAGTTTCTTATGAAAATGACATTGATTGACTTTGATTTTAATTATCTCCTCTGTGAGGTGACCTTAGTTTAAAGGGCAACAAAATTCAAGCAGTGAACCATGCTTGTAAAATGCTGGTGAAAATTCTCAGTCATCAAGGTCATAGTCATTCCAAAAAAGTTAAAAAAACAAACCACTGGACTTTGTTTCTAAGTTTGAAGACGTTTCGCTTCCCATCCTGGAAGCTTTTTCAATTCAAAATGTCATAAATAGCGTTGAGTTCGAGGCTTTATAGAGTGGACCAAAAACAAAGCCTTGTTGTGGCTTAGAAAACATGCAAATTGAATTGATAATTTCCACAGAGAGAAGCATGGTTGTGCCATGAGATCTCCAGTGTCACCAATTGTTGGCAGTCTTTTTCGGGTATTACAGTCTAACAAAGAAACAAAAAGACTTGCATTCCAAAGGGGTGGACCTGCTCATGAGGTTCAATTGGCATGTTTTCTAAGCCAAAACAAGGCTTTGTTTTAGACCACTCTATAAAGCCTTGAACTCAAAGCTATTGCTGACATTTTTAATTGAAAACCCTTCTGGATGGGAAGCAAAGCGTCTTAAACTTGGAAACAAAGTCCATCGGATCGTTTTTTGACTTTTTTGGCATTCTTGTAAAAAGTTTAACACACACACAGAAAAATGAATATCTCACTAAATGTTTGCAGCTAGTGGTATTAAACACTGAGCTAGTTTATCAGCATATGAGTAGCCATATAAGAAAAAAAAAAGTTATGGACTGTTGTAAGCTATGCTATAAGCTATGAAAGCCTGATGAGTGGATTGGTGAAACAAATAAAAAAATAAAATCTTTATAAACAAAAAATTAGATTAATTGCTAAAATCAATTTAATCAACCAACCCACTGGTTTCTCATAAGCAAATCCGTTCAGGAAGAATTCCATCCATCTTTTAATTTGTAGAGAATGACAAGACCTTAAATTCTAAGTAAAAGAAATGGATGTTTTATTTTGATGTTTTGAATAAAGGGAAAGAAAACTCTTGATTTTAAAAAAGCCCTCTACAAAAGTACAGATTCTCATTTTTTAAATCTTATTTGCAGAAAAGTTTTATATCAGTGCCATTAGACGGTCTTCTAACATAAACNCAGGACTTTAAACTGGTCTCCTCCCTGGAGCCAGGCTTACTGAGATAAAAACTGAACCTCCCCACATATAGAGCCAAAAACCCAGATGACTCAGCAGGGGAAGAACAGTGGACGATCAGGAGACGAGACAAACACAAAAACCCTCTTTCCACTGGCTGCTAGGATCCAGGACATGAACCATGAACTAAAACTGAACACACAGACTAACAGAAAGACAAGTAATGATCTGGCACTAAATGCTCAGGCTGAACTGAATATAAACCAAAGGAAACAGGTGAGGGGAATAAATTATAATTGAGGCAGGGAGGGAAAACGACAGGTGAGAGGAATAACTAATTAAGGCAGAGCAAACAGGCCAGATCATGACAAAATCATTTTCTTTCCTCACTTAGGTTTCTTATAAAAATGACATTGATTGACTTTGATTTCAATTATCTCCTTGGAGAGGTGACCTTAGTTTAATGGGCAACAAAACTCAAGCAGTCAACCATGCATGTAAAATCCTGGTGAAAATTCTCAGTCATCCAGGTCGTAGTCATTCCAAAAAAAAAAAAACACTGGACAAGTTTGAAGACATTTCGCTTCCCATCCAGCAAGATGGTTCAATTCAAAATGTCATAAATAGTGTTGAGTGGACCTTGTTTTGGCTTAGAAAACATGCAAATTGAATTGATAATTTCCTCAGACAGAAGCATGGTTGTGCCATGGGATCTCTCTAGTGTCACCAATTGTAGTCACTCTTTAAATGGAAGAAATGAAAAGAGAGCTTTGGACACTTTCAGAGGAACACCACAGCCACTGGTTTAGAGATGTGGATGACACATCCGTAAAAATCCAGATAAAAGAAGCAGAGCTTTAACAAGACACATGAACTCAGTTGACCACTGCATCAAATTCACCAGAGAGGATGCCAACGACAACAAGCTACCTTATCTGGACTGTTTGGTGAGCGTGGAAGGAGATGGAAACCCTCAACATTGAAGTGTATAGGAAACCCACTCACACAGACCAATATCTTCTTTTTGACTCACACCACCCACTGGAACACAAACCTTCTGTCATCAGAACTTTACAAAACCGGGCTGAGCATGTCCCTAATGAAACAGAAGGGAAACACAAAGAACAGAAACACATCAAAGATGCTCTTCAGACCAGCGGATACCCAAACTGGGTGTTTATCAAATCAGCAAGGAAATCAAAATGACACGCAGCAGAAGATAGTGGTGAGAAGATTAAACACAAAAACATCGCCATCCCATATTTTGCTGGAGTCTTTGAAAAACTCGAGGATTTTTTCCAAACACAAAATCCCAGTACATTTCAAACCAAACAAGACCCATAAACAGAAACTAGTGCATCCTAAAGACAAAACCCCCTGACCTAAGATGAGTGGAGTGGTGCACGCAGTTCAATGCAGTGAGGAATGCTCTGATCTTTATATTGGAGAAACCAAACAACCTCTCCACAGACGCATGGCCCAACACAGAAGAGAGCTCTCCTCTGGACAAGACTCTGCTCTCCATCTACACCTTAAGGACAGAGGACATTCTTTTGAGGACCAGAATGTTCACATTTTGGATAAAGAAAATAGGTGGTTTGAGAGGGGCGTGAAGGAACATTTATGTTATGGACCAACCTTAACCAGATTTCAGCTTTCAAAAACCTACAATTCAGCGATTGAGTTGATTCCTTCCCGCTATCATTGCAACCCCCACCCCATTTACTGGGTAACAAAAGTACAGATTCTCATTTTTTAAATCTTATTTGCAGAAAAGTTTTATATCAGTGCCATTAGACGGTCTTCTAACATAAACAGATCATCACTCTACCACTACCGTGCTTGACTATCATCTATGATGTTGTTTTTCTAAAATGCCGTGTTAGTTTTACGCTCGATGTAACAGGATGCGAATCTAAAAAGAATCTCATCACTCTTCAGAATATTCATCGCTGAACTGTTCTGGTCATCATTTAGCCAGCAGTGTTTTCTGCAATGCTACTTTTCCACCAATCTCATTGTTATACAGTTTCTTTACTATTTTTGCATTATGACTCTAACATGAGCAAAAGCAGTATATATTCATACACTAACTCAGTAGTTTGTCCTATAATTGAGATCGGATCCAAAAAAGGTGAGAGTTAAAGTGTATCTGTGCTTAGAGCTCATAAATTAGTATTATATTTAGCCTCTACAGCAGGGCTGAATGGGAGACATTATCTAAGGAGGGTTACTTAGATAAAACTTCTAAGAAAAATACTGTTTTTTTTATTTTTATTAAGTAGCTTTTTAGTATATTTTCAAATTATATTGAATGCATCCGATTTTAAACAGGTGGAGTAAATAAAATGTACAAAAGATTTGCTGTTTTTTTGTTTTCCAGTATAATAAAGCTCTAAATTTGAAAGATCCTAATCATCTCTACAACGATCAGATCAACTAAAGCGTGGTCCCTCTAAACACACTGTAGAAAAAAAGCGAAACATTTGCAAATTAGTGGATATTTGTGCTTTTTTTCCCCACTGCAGCATCATTTGTTACCAGGATTATATCAGTCTAATCAGATTCTAATTGGATCTTTAGTCATTCATTGTTTTGTTTGAGTGGAGGCATCTCTTCACAGGCTGCAGGTTCAGAGAGGGACTCTCCACCTCGTTTGCTGCCTAATAACAGAATGATGGACAGTCTGGCCTTGATCTCAATCAGCAACATGAAATAAAAAATGAAGGGTCCGTTCTCTGTGTTGGAGGGGGATGGGGCTACATGTCACACACTCAGGCCCACCACAGGGACGGAGGGTAACCTGGGATGCTTTCAGACAAGCATGTGAACAAGCAGAAAGCTTTGAAATCTCCGTGGACTCTGGTTTGCGTCTCACATTTGCTGCAGAGGAGCGTCTCCCTGCTTTCTTTACCTCATGTAGCTCCTCTGCTTTAAAGCTAATGGGAATCCTCTGAGGTGAAACCCATTTGTGTGGAAGTGTGTCTGCCTGTTATGAATGATGTTATGGAGTCTAATGTTCCCCACCGCCCCCATGGGGGTGTTGCACTGCTCCTCGCTTTGCATGACAGACAAAAAGCTGACCCGTCTGGCTGCTTCATCTCACAACGACCTCATTCTGTTTGGAGCTTCATGAGCGAAGCTTTCTACTAAAGTGTTATTTTACATGTATTCGTATTCGTACCCATGTTTCTTTTTAACGTTACAACCATAAACCTTGAGTTATTTATTTGATAGACCGACAGAGGTTGAGTGTAATTGTGACTAAGCCTTTTAAAACTGTTCTATGAAGGACTAATAGAGCATCAATGAGCAAACGGCATCATGAAGACCAGGGAGCGAGAGGTCAGGGAGAAAGTTGTGGAGATGGAAAACTCACAGATCACTCTTAAATCCATTAAATGGAAGTAGCTTGGCACAGCTGTAAAGCTACAAAAACATATTTGTGCACCTGAGACCCTAAATGGTAAAAAAACAGCCCAGAATATTGAATAGTAACTCTAGAGGAGCAGCAGAGAGCGATTACTCAGGTGGGAGAATCTGCTGATTGGTCATTGTGCGCTTTAACCCAGCTTGCTTTTAGGGAAACGCAGTATGAAGAAAATATTTGAGGATATAATATCAGTCAGACTTAGCAATGAAACAAACAATACATAAATTAAAATTAAGATAAACTTGTCGAAGGTTTAGCTTAATGCACTTATAGTAAAGCTGACAGTATGGCTGTAATAATCAAAACTTAATCAGATATGATAATTGACCCTACAGTTTCTAGGATGAGCTTAAAATGATCCTAGCATCCAGACTTTTATCTTTTTGTAAGAGAAAAAATGGCCAGAAATTTCCAAGTTGGAAAACAGTAGCCTAGTAAACTAGCCCCACCCGCCAGCGGCCAAAATAATTTTTGCCTGCGAGTGGTTTAGCCTCGATCAATGCCCCAGGCCTTAGAACTGGCGGGCCAATCACAATGCAGAGATGTGTTTTGAATTTTTGGATGCAAAGTGGGCGGGGTTTTGAAGGCGTGACGACAAAGCTGCACGACGCTGGAGAAAAGCACAACAAGGAAGATGGCAACAACTATTGAACAGTAGCAAGCACTGCAGCGGCAGCAGCTTTTAATGGAGAGCTCCACTGAAAGTTAAAAGCTCTCTTTTCTTTTGCTGCTGTTCAATAAAAATATGTTTTAAGATAATCTGAGGCGAGAATATTATACTTTAAAGCGTCACTATATGGTCCATTTACTGATTTAATGTGTAATTAAAAAAACTATTTCGGAAGTTGAGAGAACCGCGGCAACCAGCGGACCTCCGAGGCTAACGGCAGCCAGGGCTAACCACAGCCTGTCTGCAGCAGCCCTCTCTCGGCATAGTCGGGTGTGAAGGACCGCTGGCTATGATGGCAATTTTCGACTCAGCTTTGGAATCAGTTTTGGAAGGATTAGACTTGGGGTTTTCGTTGAAATGTGAGCAGGAAGAGGCTCTACGCTCATACATTTTTAAGAAGGATGTATTTGGCGTTTTACCGACAAGGTGTTTGTTTACACTCCCCCACCAGCTTTCTGTCGCCCTTACTATGTCACCGTCAGTTGCGCTCATTGGTCAGAGCGTTGGCCAATAGGCACAGACAACAGGTCGTTCTCATCAACAATCTTCCGATGTCTCATTTATCGTGGCCAGACTAAATTACACCTTTCATCTCCCATTTAGTCTGGTTTATCAGGCTAGGAAAACAGAATACTTATGCTAGCCTGTTATTGTGAAGGTTTGCAGGAAGTTCTGTTTCCGTTCACCGCTTCAAGCAAAACTCTTAGTATTTTGAGATTCTGCTTAAGCCAGTGGTGGAGCCAGAAGGATAGTTGGGGTGGCCACCCCAGAAGAAATCCTTGCCACTCCTGTTGCCACCCCGCTGAAAACATTAACATTGAATTTTACGCATATTTTTGAAGAAAACAGCCAAATTTCCCAGGGGGACTTGAATGCATCCTCACGCATCACAATTCTTCTATACTTTTATTTGGTTAAGCTGACATGCTGTTCCTTCGTGCTCCAGAAAGCTCCAAAACGGAACGCGGCGGCACACAGGATCAATGAAAAGCATTTCCTTTGCTGGTAGGTAGGTTTATTGGTATTAAATTATACAAAGTGCCGTTTTAACGGGACGTAAAGAAGATGTTGCAAGACGGCGCCTGTGCTTAGTATTACCTATGAGTAATACTCCTTCAAATGCTGGTCTCATTAAATGGAGAAATAGAGTCACACTGGCATGAAGAAGCTAAAAGAACATGTTTGCAAAATTTTCAGTAACTTTCACAGAAGTTAGGTAGAATTATTAATATTGCTATGTGTAATGCAGCATATTAGTGCATCGAGAGCCTTGTGTGTGAATCATTCCTAAAAAGGCGCCTCTCCATGTTTTAGGGAAAACATTCAAGTCAGACTTGGAGTACCTGAAGCATGAGCTTCATCAAATGAGACGGCTTCTTTTAAGAAGGGAGAAAAGTGGAGAGAGATCCGCTTCTCTACTTGAGTTTGCTGCATTTTTGGAACCTTTCAAACAGGTTTTTCTTTAACTTTTTAGGCTTAGTAAAATTTGGCTTCTGATTCCAGCTGCATCCTGCGAAAAGAAGTTTCTCTGCCCTTAAATTAATAAAAACCCAGCTTACAACAATGGCCGATGATAGATTATGGGAATACTCAGTGTTGAGTTAAGGAGACTTAGACAACTTTTATTGTCATTCAATTTGTATATACAGAGTTTATACAAAACTAAATTTCATTTAGTACAGCTTTCAGACAGTTTTCATTCTATAAAGTGCCGCAGTGATTCAATATAAACAGTTTGGGAGAAAAAAAAACATGGTGCAAAAAAAAACATTGATATGGAAGTTCAGAGCATTAATATATATGGTGCAAATATGCAGTATTTTTAGTTTGGTGTTATCAGTGTGACATGATTTAGAGGTTTTTCCAACAGTTCAGTAGTCCCATGGCAGTGGGGAAGACATTGTTGCAGAATCACCACAAAAACTTTTTGCTTCATCTCACAAGAGCGATGGTGAAGATTCTCAGTCATCCAGGTCATAGACGAGTCAAAACAAAAACAAGGCTTTGTTGGGCTACTGTATAAAACCTCGAACTCAACACTATTTCTGACATTTTGAATTAAAAAAGCTTCCTGGATGGAAACAAAACGTCATCAAACTTGGAAAAAAAAGTCCAGTGGATTGTTTTTAATTTTCTTTTGGGAATCTCACCACAACCACAGGATTTTGCTTTTCTGATTGTTTTTTGTGAACTTTGTGTTTTCCTATCACTGGGCAGTGGTCAGATATAGTGCGTTCTAAAGGGCTGTATGTTTTTTGTGTTTTGTTGTTCTATTATTATTCTTCTTGTGGTAAATGTGCACCGCTGCTTGTCCCGCCTTGTTTTGACACCTCCAAATTTTCAAAAAGTTTTTGTTTTACTACTGGATTTGATTAGTCCAAGGAGTACTTGTTTATTTCTGTTTTGTATACTTGTATAGTATTTTTTTATACTTGATTTATAATACATTATACAGTACATAATTGTATACATTTTGGAAAAAAAAACAACATTAATTTAATTAATATACATTTTGTGGGAAATTATTATTGCCAACAGACACAAGGCCCTCCTTCTAGAGTTTGAAGTGTTACAAGTTTCTGAAATGATTTTGTTTTAAAATGTTGTGACAAACTGTTGGATATCATTTTTAAAAATGGTTCATTTACGATAAACATGAAGTCTCCTGAATTTGTTGAAGGGATGATGGATGAAGATGAATAGACTATTTAAATTCCAGGATAAAAACCTTTTAGAAGCTCCTAAAAATATAAACCCAAAGTCAGAGATATTAAGAACCACACGCTAGTTTATGTGGGTGTTTCTAATGAAATCACCATGAAACATTGAAACTCGAGGCCGTAAAGTGAAAAAGAAGGGTGCGGTTTAAGGGATGCAGTCTCAAAGGTTGCTAAAAGTGAAGTGCTGCATGTGTGCTGCTTTTACTGGATGGGATGATGAAAGGATGATCAAACTAGATATTGATGTGATGAACAGCGGCTGTCTGTAGTCAGCTTTGGCTCTATAATTAAGGGTTCAGGGAGAGGTGGCTGAGAGGCGTTCAGGAGCAGAAAGAGATAACAGACATTCATTCAGTGTTCACCCTGCAAACAAAACTGCTGATCCCAAAGCTGCTCAGTATCCACTTAAAACCAGCACACAAAGAAGCTATCATCAGTTTATTCTCATATTCCATAAATAAGCTCCTGGTCCTTTCATCTATCTCCACCTGTTATGTTCTGTTATCATCCTCTGCAGCTTCATTTATTACCAGAAAGCTTTAAAAAGTAAAAAAAAAATGAAGCCACAAGAGGTCAAAGGTCATATTTCGCAAGCTTCCTGTTTTTTCAGTGACTAGTTCAGAGAACGTCAGGATGTCATCCTTGTCCCCGTGGCGGTACGCTGCCTGAGATGGCATCAGGCTGCTGCTTTATGATGCGAAGCCACCCGAAGCGTTATAAATAATATAAATGCTCAGTGTTGTGTTTTTGGTCATTCTTTCACCTTCATTTACACCCGAAACATAAATACAACAGAACAAACTGATATCGCGAAATCAGAGAGATGGATGTTGGGTCCGCTGACAGTAAGTCAGCGTAACGCGCTGCTAACTTATTATCATACAGAGCATGTTTATTCCCAGACCGCCGCTTTGTGTGACAAACTAATGGTAGGTGTTGTGTGTGGAAAGCGCCTATGAATGGAGCGTTCATATTGGCCTGCGGCTGTCATTTTTATACCCTCATAAGGCGGTCCCTCTGAGCTTTGAACTAAGATTCGTTCTAAACTCCAGCTATGTTTATGGTTATAGAATGCAAACGGAGAGAGATACGATTTAGAAAGGATAATGGTTTAGAGGTAGGGGGCATAATGATGTGTTGATACATCAGGCTGTTATTTATCTTTTCCATCAAAGAGAGCAGGCATTGTTCTCAGCCGCTGATAAGGTTCATGCTTTGAATCCAGTTTTAATTTGCTTGTGTTATAGTAAAAAAGCTTGGATCATATTTGTGTATATATATATATATATATATATATATATATATATATACATACTCACACACATATATATATACATACTCACACACATATATATACATACACACATATGTAT
>NW_015150787.1:368067-413743 GCF_000732505.1 Cyprinodon variegatus
ATATATATATATATATACATAAGTTTAGGTCGATTTACTTTCGCTATGTGAAAACTCAAAAGCTTTTTGATCAGTTTCAATATTTTTTTTGTATATCATAGTAATGAAAATATTTTAATTCCACAGCAAAGTTCCAGTGGTAATTCTTGTCAGGAAAAACTTTAAAAATGTATAATTCATTAAAAAATAACTCAGAAAGATATACAAAAAGCCGACCTTTGATTTATTCAGTGGTTTAATAAAAGTCAAACCTCTAATTCCAAAAGTTTTTACAATACAAACGAGGATCTAAATCTTCAATTTGGAATAAAGAAACTTGATTTTTTTTTTTTTAAGGTTATCAAATACAAAAAAAAAAAAATGTTCTACTAATCCATAGCATCCCGTTTTATGATAAGTATAAATATGATGTGACACAGAGGCCAATTCACTTTCTTTCAAGCTGGGAATAATAGGAGAACATTCAAGTAAAGCAGTTGGATACATGGATGTCATATCAATTTACAATAAAAACGAGAGAAGTAACAGTGATGATAAAATCAGAAGGTTTTGTCAGGATTCTTTTCGGCCATTGATGCTCCAGTTTGTAACGAGTGAACAAATAGCTCAAAAAAAGCCGCAGCAGCAAACAAGCGTAGTAGTACTTCTCTGAGCTTCAGCGTAATGGCGGACCGCTAGCCAAACAGCGTATGAGTTACACCTGAAGCCTACGTAAATAACGTCCTGAGGTCATGTATGCAAAATATTTGACTGACAAACTAGTAGCCAATCCACTTTCGCCAGTAGTCAATGTAAATTGGCTAATGTTTTGAGGGCACTACCACGGCCAGAATTTATAGACTTAAATTTTTTTTCTGGGGGGGACCTTAGGTGCAAGAATGCCAGCCATAAGTTAAATAAATTTAATAATAATAATACATTTTATTTAACAGCGCCTTTCTGGACACTCAAGGTCACTTTACAGAAAGAAAATACAAATACAGGAACAACATTTATGGATAGGGAAAAGATTTAGATAATCTGGACAGTTAATTTCTGAGGGAAATCCTTTTTCATGCCTTTAAATAAAATTTTCTCAATTTTAACTGTTATGGTTCTTTGCTTTACATTATAAAATGTAAAAATCAGTGTTCCAGCAGATTTCTGATCAGCTCTTTGCTACAACCCATTTAGGCCGAAAGCACAGGTCAGTCAGCTGCAGTCAGTACACAGTGAAACTTTTCTTAGGAAATTCCTGCTTGTTTTAATGTTGGAATAATGCCCTAAAATACAGTTTTATACACAATGCACTCTGAAATAGACTTGGATTTAAACTAAGTGGTATTAAAAAATTATATCTTACATTTTAGCCAGCTGGTATCTGGAGCCTACCTCTTTATAAAAAGCATTATATGAACATATTTAAGCCTGTGTCTCATCCTTTTAAATATAAATTTATTTTAAATGGCATGCTACAGCTAAGGGTTTTCATTTTCTTTATCAATGCACTTTGACACAGGAGCTTTGCACAATGTAATCTATAACTGACTCAGAAAACCTGTGGCTCTTTACGGGTTAATTGTTATGCAGAGAAGTGAATGACTAGAGGCAAAGAAATTCATCTAAAAGGTTCAGGAAATGTCTGGTTGCAGCAGTACTTTTCCATGAATTGTCACATAGAAAATTCTACGCTACTGTAACTGTGTTTCCTATTTTGCCATGTATGCTGCAGCAGCGGAAAATTGGTATTACTTTGGTCTAAATACGAAGAAATGATGAGGTGATTTTGCATAACATCCAATCATTTCATGCAATTATAGATGTATTACATTAGAATTGCATCAGACGAACGCAGAGCTTCCTAGAATATAAAATGTTCCCTAAAATCTTCTTGTTACACCTTCTCTATCAATAAGTGACACATTTGTTAAAATAAAGTAGTGTCAAGCATTCAAAGTAGTGTAAAGACATTCCTGAAAAACTAAATATTTAATCAAAAACTAAATAAAGTATCTACATTAAAAGAGCTAATATAGATAATGACTTAAGTTAGAGAAATAATAATTGGTTCCTGTTGAAATAGAACAAATAAAAGTATTATGTATACATATTAAATCTTCACACACTATATTATTTGCCTAAAAACATTTCAATTGAAATGTCTGGTTGTTGTTCATATTTCTTCTGTTGTTGAATGATGCTGAACCCATTTTGTAGAATATCTTGCACATTATAGCCCTAATTAACCAATTCTTTATATGTATAAAAACATGTGCCAACTTAGTAGCATGAGCAAAAGCCGATCAACTAAATAGTCGCAGCCAAAATTGCATCGGATGAGGAAAATAGCAGCCGCAGTCCATTCATATGCAATGAAAAACGTTAGTGTTGGACACTTATTTGCAAAATCACAGCAATTTAAAGAAAAATCTATGAGTATCCATTGCCTTGCAACAGTTTGTGTTTTCAGAACTATGAACAGATCAACTGGAGAAACAACTTGGAATAACTTTCTCTTAAAACATAACTGAAGCGCTTGTTAATATGATGGTGCTCTTTTTCCATAGAGAAGTGGGAGTTTCTCTGCTTTAAGCAGTGGATAAAGGAACGTTGCTCTTATTGCCTCTGTTTCTGTGATGATAAAAAAAAAAACACAATTTGCAGTGACTAATGTCAACTGCATTAGGAATTATCGTCATTGGTCAGAAAAAATTAAATGAAACAACTTCTGTTTGCAAACCAACCAGTTTTTTCTTTTCTTTTTTAAACTAAACACTGTAATATCAACTTTGAAAAAAGAGAAAAGAAAAAGAAACCAAAAAATTGTCTGGGGTGTCTGGAAAAATTATGTTTTTGACGTTTTCAATTTTTTTTTCATATTTCTTTCATTTCACACAAGCAGAGAGGCTCTTTTCTCTTTTGTTTGCATCTTCTAAACAAAATGTTTTTTCATGTTTTTTCTGTTCAGTTGTGTTTTACATTGTGACTGCCTTTCGGACACACAAATAAATCCAGTCTGCTGTGCCAAACTCTAAATAATGTCTGCCTATAGATATTCAAAATCCTTATTTAAAGGCACTCCGTGTAACTTTTTGGCCACTAGGGGTGCTAGACTTGGAACTTTCACGTCTAGCGATCTGTGCGACCACAAGTGCTGTTGCCAAAGTCAACAATCAGTCAGCTGACCAGCCTCGTGTGTTTTGATTGGAACGCTCGTAGCATTAATGGTGTCAAACGCTGTATGTTGGCCTGAGGAATCGTTTGAAATAACTCGTACTGTATGCGTCAACTCTTTAGGTCGCAGAGTATTTAACTAAAGGGGTTGCAACCCCTTATGCATTTGTTATTGTCATGGTTTTGGTTTCGTTTATGTTTTATCTTTGAGTTTTCATTGGTTTTATTTCCATTTTGTGTTCTAGTTATTTTTTATTGTATTTGAGTTCGTAGGTATTTCTTGTTTGCCCTTTTGTGTCAGTTTTCCTTTCCCCTAGCTCCCTACTAGATTCCTCTGTCCACACCTGCTACCAATCTGCTAATTAGCCTGGTCTTTGTTTCTGTCTCCCATATATACACCTCCTGCTCAGCCACTGTTTGCTGGTTTGTTGTCAGTTCTTCTCCTTCAAGTGAATTTTCTGGTTTTCTGTTTTTTTGTGGATCCTGAGGATTTACGTTTTTGGATTTTTGCTTCTGTTGCCTTTTTTTTTGGATAAATACATCTGCAAGAAACCACTTAAAACTTCGGTCTCTGCATTTGGGTCCTCCTCTCAAATCTCCACTCAACCTGACATTTATGAACCGCTCAATCAATTTCCTCTAATTGCACTTTTGTGTGCACAAAACTACTAGAACTACTAGTTACTGTTTTTCTTTATATGTTTTTTTTTTTACTATTTTCAAGGCCGCACTTAAAAAAAAAAGAAATAATCCAGAGAGCTGTTCTAAATGAAAATTATTTTTGTTTTACACTTGTGTAAACAAAATTACAAATAAATCTGTCTAAGTCTAACAAACAATTTGGTGCACATTGTTTCGAATCATAGTTGATCACACCGTATATGCTTTAAATCTAGGTTTGAGTCAAGAATCCATCATGATTCCACATAACCCAACTTTCTATTCTTCGCTGCTACTCCTCTTGCAGGTGCTGATAATTTTAGATTTTCCAGAAGTCACATGGGATTTTTTTGGATCTACAATCAAAATGAAACAATAGGTTTGAATGACCTTAGATGCCTTCCTGTTCTGAACATGGCCTTTATGTTCGGATCCACGGTGTGACAATTACGCTGTTCAGCTGCATTTGGATAGGGTACTTTTATTTTGATGTCATATTTTTTGTGATGTCACGATTTTTAATATTTAAGGATCATTAAATTTCTGAAATACAGCATGAGTTAGATTAATACTAGTCAACTTAATCAGAATGAAGGTCTAGCTTTCGATGGTCTAGTTCCACTTTCTCTCAAGCACTCAGCATACTGAGGTGAGGGCATTTTTACTGGCAAAGAAAGCAGATTGTTGCATGAAATAAGGTAATATAATTATTTACTTGCCACTATAATTTGATTGCAGTTGCATATTCTCTTGCGAAAGCCCATGTGTGGTAGACAAAGTTTATTATTTAATGAGGCGGGATGCATGTCCAAATATCTATGGTAGCCTAGCTAACCTGTTGGTATCATATCCTCTTAGTTATGCAGACAATTTCTATCTATATCTGAACTATTTGATTCAGGTGGTAAAGCAGAGACGTATCCAGTTGCAGCACACTATCCCTCGAAAACTAAAGTTTGACACATATGCGTAACAATAGACTGATTTACACAGCAGTTTTTATTAACTTACAGACTTTGATTATATTTTATTTCAATCAGAAGGATTAGAGGACAAGAGTTGAGCTAGGCCATAGGTCAGTGCCACTTACGGGAGAGGAGCTGCAAGTGCAGATGAGTAGCTGTCCAGATGATGGATAGGACTGGTGGCTTAGGAGGAGATGAGGAGAAGAGGGTCAGAACACGTTGATCTGCATTTTACGCTCATCTCTGTGGAGCAGAGAGAAAATGAGTCTGGCTGAGGAGGAGAAGGATTTATGATCTCATCAGCCTTGAAGGATAGATGTACCTTGCAGTGTATGATTTCTTTCTACCGCTCTAAATCTCTCTTATTTGGTATTCTTAAAGCAGCAGACATAGTAAAACACTTTACAGTGCACCTTCAAAGCCACCAGCGGACAGAAATCTGATTATACTCTAAAAGCGGCAGCAATGTTTTCTTTTTTTCTTTTTTTGTTTGTAATAATGGCTGAATTCCCAGTAGCAGCAGAGCTGGGAGCGTTTATCTCTCTTTTGAATTATGCTCTTTGCTTTGGTGATATTTAAGAGCCTCTGATCAGCAGTTCACAGGTAGACGCGGCGTGCTGTCTGACGGATTGCAGAAGCGGGGAGATGGGCCGCCGCCTCCTTTGCCAGGGATCGTGCTGATTCAGCAGCTCCACTGTCCATTTGTTAAGCGGCCTGTCACTTCCACTGCCTCTGCTGTGGATCCTGCAGGTGCTTTATGTATTGATTTAACAGGGAGACTTTCTCCATTTTTTACCATAAACGATAGCTCAGTTGTCTCAGTCACACTGTAGAGAGGAGCTTTTGCCTCTTATCAGTAGTCAAAACAAAAGTCGCACAGCAAAATTAGCTCAGGGAGGGAGGAATGAAAATAACAATTCAAAAGATCTATTCTTACGTTGGGAGGCGACATCCAGCCGAGGGAGGAAGGTTTAAAGCAGATTTGAGTTTGAATGAATCAACTAACTATCCTGTTTTTTCCCCACTGTGTCTCGGTTTAGTTTTACTGCTCCACTTTTTCTATCAGCTTCCTGCTACATCAAAGATAAAACTCCTGGGAGGGAACCGCGCTCCCAACCTCAAAATCTCAGCTGAATTCAGAGTGAGGTGCAACACCTCAGATACCAGAGTCCCATGAGGGCTTAGACACAAAGTGCTGCGTACTTCTTAGCATCATCATCTCTTTGCTTAGCAATAACTCACTTTTATAAGAGGATGTTGGAAAATAAAGACAAGTTCTCTGTTTGGACATGACTGACCCTGAGAATTTAGGGAAAATTTCTTTCTTGTTGAGACCATTTCATTTTTTCCTTAACAGCGCATTTAAAAGGCTTAATATCCATTGAACCTTTTAATTTTTTTGTTATATTAACGTTTCATCCTTGGCCAGGACTCCCTTAAAAAAAGTTTTTTTTTCTTCTTAAGATTAGTAGAGTTCATAATAAGCAGCTATGTTGTCAACAAAGATGCCCTCTTGAGCTGTGAAACTCTGCAGCCCCTCCAGAGTTACTGTTGGTCAGTTTAGGCCAGCCATGTTTGAATGGTTTTGTAACCATAGTAACTTGTTCTATTTCCCATAAACTTTGCAGGTCTAATCCTTTCCCTGACCTCTCTGCTGTGTTCTTTTGTCTTCACAAAGCTGTTCGTTCATCCAGGTTATCCCAAAAACCTCTGAGCTTTTATAATTTTTTATTTTTCAGATAAGATAAAAAACATGTGCATGGTATTTACTGATTGGCGACTGTATGAAGGATTAACAGAAACTTGGTTGTACTGAAATTTATGTAGGTGTATGAAATCAGAAGTGTCTAAGTTTCACGCTTTTAACTTTTTCTAATACATCATAAGCATTTCTTATACATTGTGCACGATTTTCCTCAGTATGAAATACAGTAATTGTGAACTAAAAAGGGGAAGGAGGTATGAATACCTTTATACTGCTGTTACAGCACATCTTTGTCCAGTTCAAAGCATTGGTTTAAATAAACCATAGTCAGGCCATTGGTTACATGCCAGAGCAGATAACTGAGCAGATAACTTGACCTTAAAAACGGGTTAAATGGACACTTCATGAACCTTTTCACAACCAGATTATGGCCATAATGAGCTCACACTGCAAAAACCTTCTGAAAATGAGTAAAAATGTCTTATTTACCCATAATTTGAGAAGGGAAATAACATGATCTGCCAATGAAATGAACATTTTACCCTTAAAATAAGATAATTAGATATTATGGACTTAAATAAAAAAATTTAGTTGTTTCCTCTTATATAAAATGTAAATTGCCTTATTCAGTTGGGAGGTGACAAAAATGCACTTATTTTAGTGCATTTTAACAAAAATTGGCTCACTTAGATACACATGTTTTGCACTGCCTTGAAATCATCACAGTCTTTGTTAGCAAAGGTTAAATTGTGCAAATACTCATTCATTAGCTCCTCTAAATCTGTTGATTAACTTAAAAATACACATAATTGACTTCCACAGGGAAGGACATTGCTATAAAAGTTCAGTGAAACATTTTCATGTTCCCTCATTTTTTTCATGTCATTTAGAAATGCAGAGGTGGGGGGAATCCAGAAAGTTTTTCTACCCGATACAAAAGAGATGAAGCAATTAAAAATTTGTTTTCAATGTCAAATTTATTTGTATAGCACTTTAAAAAGGTATAAAACTGCACCAAAGTGCTTTACAGGTAAGACAACAACACCAATTAACAAAACACAATGTGAAACACTGCTTCAATTAAAAGCCGAAGAATAAAAATAAGTTTTTAAGAAGCAATTTAAAATGACCCAGGCTGTGGGTAGATTTAATTTGAAGAGGTAAATGGTTCCACAGAATTGGAGCAACAACAGAGAAGGCCCGATCTCCTTTCCTCTTAAGCCGAGTCCGAGGAACTGTCAGTAATAGTTGGTTATCAGAGCGTAGACTTCTCGACACAGACTGGAATTTGAAAAGGTCTCTAAGATAAGAAGGAGCTAATCCATTTAAGACTTTATAAGTTAATAAAAGAATCTTAAATTCTATTCGGTAAAAGACAGGCAGCCAATGTAAAGAGGCAAGTATAGGCCTTATATGGTCACACTTCCTGGTTCCAGTAAGAAGCCGAGCCGTAAAACCAAGATTCCTAGCAGAGGTTTGACAAAACCGAGCTAAAGAACCAAGAATCAGATCTGGATTTGTAGTATGAAGATGACCAAATAATATAACTTGAGTTTTACTTTGATTAAGGTGAAAAAAGCTTTGTTCCATCCAAGATTTGACTTCAGCTAAACAATCTATCAATAGCTGAAGAGATTCATTTTTCCCATTTGTTTTCAAATCCCATAGAAGCGGAGGTCAGCTGTGCTGTTACACCTGCAGACATTCAACCTTTATCTAGGAGTTAACGGGTATCGCTCTATAGTTGCTTGTATTCACTGTTGGTTAACAGCATGTTTGGGAATACATAAGCGGATGAATAAGGAGATAAAAATAAAAAAAAGAAGTAATTTAGAGCTATGATTTGACAAGATTTGGTCCAACAAATCAAACAAGATTTCTGGAGCCATGTTTGTTATCAAAACTAACCCGATAGACTAACGTCTACTGTAAAGATTCCTCATTTTATATCTATCTTTATTGCTTTTAATAATGAATTTTAATATTCTTTATACATATACAAAGGATTAAGATTTTAATTTTGGGATCCGATTTGATCACATTAACAGAAATATTTGCTAGATAGATATTTTCGAGTTGTGTTTTTCTTTGTGTTGTAAACCATTATTAAACCAATAGCTGCATTTTGGGCCCATATCTTTGGGTATATATTTTATTTAGGAAACTGGTTGTTATTTAACAAATATTAAAATAGACTTACCAAACCTATTTCCACTATTTACAATCTATAATCTACAAATTTGAAAGTTAGTTAAATGAACTAAAGTAGTTAAAAGATCTTTAAGAACTGGACTCGATATTCTAAAGATTTATTTCATAAAAATATTCTGCTATGTCTTTTTGTTTTTCCTTTAAACAAGGAAATAATTGCAGAAGAGTAAAGGTTTTAAGAACAGTGTCAGTGGATTATTCTCCAAGAATCAAACCAGTAAAGAGATGAAGAATAACCATGTGACAGTTCTAAACATTAGCAAATAAAAGATTTAAAGAGATTTTTATATGAGGAAACAAAAATGGGGTTTTAGAGCTGAGCCTGGAGGATCAAATACACACATTTGTCTGTCTGTGGTAACGTTTTTACTCAGGAGTGATTTAAAACTGTAGATGAATATTAATAAAAGAAGCATCCCCATGCATACGCAGTGTAGAGACTTGTTTTGCACATTTGGGCCGTTGCCTCTTGTAATTTGATGCTGTTAATTTAGCTGTACATTGAAGCCAGCTTGGAGGAAACAGCTCCCCAATAAAAAGTTAATTTCCTGCTCGACCTCACAGACTGTACTGGTAATGTGCAGCTCCGCAGAGAGAACAAAATGAGGAGAAAATCCGTGTAATGTTGCTCCCTGTAGAGTGTTGCTCAAAGCAGTCTTGAAATAAAGCAGATGCTTAAATAAGTAATTTGGATGCAAGTTAGATGAACATCCAAAAAAAGTCTCGAAGTGACTCTAAGTTTGTCAACATTTGGGTTTTTTTTTGCCAGGATATTTTAGATTGAATTTTGAAGTGTCACCAGTAATACTGAAGAAAGTACTTGTGCAAAGGTTCTGGATGGATGGACGTATCATTAAGATAATGGAATATGAGGTAAAGTCTGATAGTCCTGCTCTTTTCACATCCTTTTTACTTATAATTCAGGCTTTTTCCAGACTATTTAGAAACCCTTTGTTGCATGTGAGCAGTCTGATAAAAAAAAAAAAACTATTTGACTTTGAGATTTGAAAGTGTCATCATTGAATGGACATGTTTGAACGCCATAGCTTGTTAAATCAAGTCGTAGATCTATTATATTTGAAGTTGGTTCACCTTTAGACCTAACATCTTCACACTTTGATTAATTAGTGTCTCACTCTGTAACTGTCATCATGCAAGATGAAGAAGCATCGTTTTGCTCTGTTACATCATTCTCTTCCAAAGCCCCTATAGGGCAGACTCCACACTCTTAAAATGCAGCAGATGCTCTTTCTGCCGTGAGAATGATACATTATATACTGATGCAACCATGGTTCAGACCTGGCAACCGCCGTTTTATTACTTGATTTGTGTAAAAAAATCAGGTTCCAGATTTATTTAAACGTAGAGTTCCACCAAGAGACGACTGCCTGTTTGACTCTAATAAAACAATTTGTTTGGAGTGTAGAACAGTGCGCATGATCATTGTTCGGGAGGGGTCAAAGAATTTGTTGTAATCTGAGAGCAGCTCGAAGCGGTTGGACCACTGATGACAGGAAGCAGAGTGCTGGATGGAGATATGGTAGCAATTCCAGTTGCTACAGTGCAGCATGTATGAATTATGAATTTGGCACTGGGGAACAGCGGTAGTGCAGATCATGCATAAATGCAAAAGCAAGCGAAGCTTCTGAGAGTTTTTTGAGGGCGTTATAGGTTCGCTAAGGAACGGCCATTCCACATTAGCTCTGGCTGTCTCGGTCTTTAAAGGCCTTATTTCACCGCTCTGCACTTTATATAAGTGTTTTATTTACCAATAAATATTCAGGAACCAGTTAAACTGTTTTTAAAGTTTTTTTAAAAAGAGACTGAAGGACAAAGTTTTAAAACTAACAAACTTGGGAAATTTCAGCTGAAAACTGAATGACCCAGAGCAGTATATGTGTAGTTCTTTCATGTTATTATATGAGATGAGTTGTCTGTTAACTTGTAGCTGGAAAAGGAATTTTGTTTTGTCTTTAGGTTTTATTATCCATAAATCTATTGAAATATTTTGATCCATGATATTTATGATAGGTGGAAAAGTTAAAGTTCACATTTATCCAACATAAAAGCTGTTCCTGGTCATTTTATTTGAGTAAAAAACAGCTTTTACTCCATCCTTTGTTCAATTAACTCTAACCAGTTTTGTTTTTGCCTAGTGGAGAACCTAAACCCCACAGCATTATGCTGCCATTACTATGTTTCGCAGGTGTGATGGAGCGTTCATGGAGTAACCACCTTCTTGCACATTTTTTTTTTATGTCCCCTAGATCAATTGTCCCTTATAAACTTTGTTAAAACCCAGTTTCAGTCCCAATCCCCTCTGAGGTGGGAATCTCTGCAGATTCTGTTATTCAGGGTGTAATGGCTGCTTCTATGATTACTATTTTTAATGTCTGGCCTCCCTGAGGCCTTTACAGAACAACTGTGTTGATACAGGCATCAAATAGCATGCAATTTATTAATCAAGTCAATTGATTAGAAAAAAACATTTTTTTTCATTCTGCTTCACAAATATGATTTTTTTTTTGGTTCCTCGTTAAATACATTAAATTTGGTTCTTATAATATAATATGTGAAGCATTTTCAAGCTGCTTTAATTATAGCGACAAAGCAGAGATCTAGACATATTGCAAGATCATGAATCATTCCTATGAATGTATTTGCCAAAGATGCCAAAGTCACATTCAGTTTTTAATCCTAAAGCCAGTTTGTTATAGAGTGCTATATAAACAAACTGATTTATTTTTTTAAGGAAGCTTGTTCCTCTGAAAACACTGAAACAAATCATACTTTGAAATGTTATTTCAGTCAAAATCTCAGTCTATAATGTTTTTTTCTCCAGCCAAGCAGCTCAGGATGGAACAAATAATTCAGGCTGAAATGATTCAGATGCAGTTGATTCAACTGCATTAGTGTCACGATGTGACGATCTGGGATCAGAATAAGCAGAATAATGCTGTGTCCCAGCTTTGACCTAAGAGTGACAGAGTGATGAGGAGCATTCATTAGATCTCATTAGAGCTTTTATGCTGATTTAATAATAAAGCACATTTATCAATATAGTCCTAAAAAACATTCTGTAATTAATGTGTAATAAGGTAACATGATTTTTCTCAGTTACCACCTGATTTACCTGCTGTAGGTGGGCTCATGTTATATTAGCCCGCTCCACCCTGTTTAGATGTTATTTAACCTTCTTATTTCAGTCTATTAATCTTTTTGTCTGCTTTAGTATACATACATATTCTTATTCCTTTTTTAGCTTTATACTTACTGGGTTGCAAGTTACCGGTTTGATTCCCGGGTGCCACACAATGGCGGCCCACTGCTCCCTAATGAGATGGTTTAAACGCAGAGAGTGAATTTCCCCACTGTGGGACAATAAAGGGATTTATATTGCATTTAGTTTTTTTCATAGATTGCCTTAGATTTCTTTAGAGGTAAAAATAAAAAAAGGTTAATATTTCCTTGGTTAAATACACAGTAATGGGGTTAAACAGAAAGTTAAAGAGATGACTCCCAATAGGGAAAAAAATAGTACCTAAAGTAATTGTTTTTAGTGCTTATTGTTTAAATCCTTAATGGGATTGAAACTAAATTAGCAGGGTTACGAACTGTGACTGTGGTGTTTTAACTCTCGGCTACTGTTATAAGCCGAGTTTAGTGACTTAAAGGATGAGGTGGTGAAATTTAAATGAGTTTCCTCTGAAGGGTTGATGGGTTCATCCTTGGGGACAGGATGAGGAGCACCACTATTCATCAACTGGGTCGGAGGAGAGCCAGTTGAAGTAATTTGGATGTTTACTGCCTAACAAGAGTAGAATTTCTTCCACTTTAAGGTTTCTGGGCGCAGCCAGGGCCTGCTGAAGCTGCTTCTGTGTTACAGGTAGGTGGATGAAGAGAACCATATCAAACAGACATATGGCTGATTCAAGGGTCAAACTACTTTAGCAATTAAACTGACACACAAAGAGGTCAATCCAAATGGTAACATGATAGCAAATCAAACAATGAAAGGCAGTAGGATCTGACAATAAAGGGGTCTGATTACTCAATTGATCTTACTTTTGAGACCTGATTTGATCAAAGCATACAGAAAAAAAAGAAAAAAACAACAACATGTAGATTGTAAAGCTGTGTGTCATCTTCATAATTCTGGTAACTGATCTTCTTGTTTGCTATATTCTCAGCTAAGGGGAGCATGTGTTCAATAGGAGGGGCCCCAGAATGGAGCCTTGAGAAGCCCTAAATAGGACTTTTATGTTTGGATGCACAGTATGTTAAAGCAGATGGGACAGCAAGTCCACTTAGCACCTACTGAAAAACAGGGCTAAAGCAAACAAACTAGGGCAGGAACCGGCAAAGAACACTGAGTGGTCTACTTATATAAGGGCTTTCAAGAGTCTGGCAGAGACTGGCTGAGATAAGCAGGTACATAAATTCGGAAATACAGGCGTGATTAGGGCTTGGCAATAAATCAATAAAATCAATTAACCGATTTTTTGTTTTCGACAATTTTTTGGGGGAAACTCTAGATACCCTCCAGCAACAAACTCATTGTGCCTCTGTAGCTCAGAGTGACATCAGTTCATAACTTTTCGTTCTTAGGTGTGTACCCATAACTGATAAACTAGCTCACTAAGTAATACACTAGCTGCACACATTAAGCATGACATGTTCTTTGTTTAATGTAAAACATGACTGTTTAGAAGCGTGTTTCACAGCTAGAAGTTTGTTGCCTTTTAAATTAGTCACCTCCCATTGGGCCTAATTGAAATCAAAGCTAGTTTTTGAAAGCATATATGTCATTTGTCAGTTCTAATGTGGAATTTAAGTCAGAAAAAAAACAGCAAAAGAAAATTAACTGGATTTGGTAGCAAAATGTTGGATATTAGCCCAGGGTTTCACCAAATGAGTTAACGCCGTGGATTGTCCACAGAGCCGATTCTGTCAAGCACCATATTCCACCAGGCCTCGGAGTGTTTCGACTCAGATGACGCAATGATTTCATAATTGCGCAGTAGTATTATAAATAGAACAATAAAGTGGTTAGTCGGCCAGTAAAACCATTAGCTCGTCACCTTACCTCTCAGCCCGTGGCTTTTCTTATCTGGTGTTATCTTTATAAAACAGATGAGTCGTGTAAAATAAAATGGTGTTTTCTTTACCTTCAAAACAAACATTTCATGGTCCTTGGTGTCCTATGAAATGAGATTCTCTGGAGGCTCTTTGGTGAAGCCAAAGGTAGTGCTGTGATGTTTTATTTTAAAGCAATATTACCCAGCCGTTTGTGGGAGGAATAAAGATGATTAGAGCATCAACAGGTGTTGCTAACTCTGTTATTTGGAGGAGCAGAGTTGAAAGAGATAAGAAGCCAATTGGCCTAAAACACAATAGATCAAGGCAGAATTCAGGAGAAAAAGAACAGAAGCACTTCAATATTAGCCATAGTGCTGTTAGTATAGAACTTAATTATAATCATATAATTTTATTATAACGATGGTTGGGTGGATGGACTTGGAGCTTGTTTCGCTAACCACCAAACAAATCCTGTTTTTTCTATTGATGATTTCTCAAACATAAAAATACACCTTATTTGATTTCCAATACTCAGAAATCCAGGAAGCTTCCATGCTTGTATTGGAACTTATTTTTACTGCTATGAGTAGGTGGGATGATAAAGAGCTACGAGCTGGTAAGGCATACACAGATGGAGCCGTGCTGTATGTGGGCTGTGGTGTTATTGTGGCAGTATGACAGAGTTCAGCATTTCTTTAAAAATTCCTAAGAAACGCTCCTCCCTCTTTCCCTTCTCAGCTCTGCTCTACTCTTATCCTCCAATTCTCACATCCCCTGATATTTTTTTTTCTCTGTCTCCAGTTGTTTTATTTCTGTAAAATGATCAACCGTGATGCCTGAATGGAGCCCCTGTGTGCAGCCATTACGCTGTGCAGTTAATTTGGTAGTCAAATATAAGTTTATTGTAGTGATAGCTCAGTCTCTATTTTTGCACTGATTTTGTTTGCGAAGCTTAACGGCCTCGAATGCTTTCTTATCAGAGGCCGCTCCCAAAGCCGAGGGACAAAATCAAGACACGTTCGACGGCTGGGATCTTTTATGGAGACTCTGGGTGGGAGGGCGCGGGGGAGAAAGGCACAAAAGTATCAGTTGCACTCGCTCTAATTCAATTGCAGCTCTCACAAAGAAGAAGAAGAAAAAAGAAGGGTGAAACTTGCCCAAGGATAATCTCTTCCCACCCACCATCATCATGAGAACCATAAGAACCTCTGGCCTGGTTCTAAGGATGTCATCATTAAACTGCATTTCAAACCAGCTATTTGATCCTGCTTTCTTTATCCTATCTCCCTTTGTGATCTATTTTTTAGGACAGCCCCATGAAATAGTTAGATGGGAGTTTCATATTCTTTTAATCTAACCTGGATCTGCCACTTCGACAACCCCTCCTCCTCTGCAGAAGCCTGTCGTATCTTAGTTATCTGAGATCAGAGGGAGATCAGAGGTGTTTGAGCTGGAGAGATGCTCTTTGCTAATACTGGTTGCTGTTTGGACGCATTGCACCCCCCCGCCAGGCAGGGCTCTGGGTGGCTGGGATGAGAGCGTTTGGCTTTGGTCAGGGCGGAGCAGATATGTTTGCTCGCTGCTCTGATCCCTGATTGCGAGGGAAACCATGGTCACCAGCATGTTGTGCTGGGCATGTGTCCGTGGGCAGGCGCCACTCAGCGCTGCCAGATGGACACTTGATCGCTTGTCATGCAGTTTTGGATGGACCTATTAACGCAGACTGCAGCTCTCATCATCATTACTGTCATGTTTACTGAATGAAGATGGGAATTTAACTGAGTCCCTTTATGATGATGTGATGTGTTTGTCCATCTCTCTGAACTGCAGTGATTTACAAAAAGTCTGTTTCAGTCTCATAAAAGGCAATGTCCCAAAATGCATCTTTAAAGTTAGACATTAGAGGAGTTGATGGGAAACAGAGCTGTACAGACATATTCTCTGAGGTTGTGATCAGTAATAGTTTCCTCAAAGGTATTGTGGAGGATTTTTTTAAAAGACTCGCCCTTTCCACTTTAAAAAAATAATGCATGTAGGAGCATGCACAAGCTAATTTTTTCCTTGTGCACGCCTTGTTTAAAATTTGCATTTCTCATAGCTCATACAAGCTTACTGTGTCCACATACAGTGGGGACTATACAGTGGACTTTATAGCAAACTCAGTTAACTGACCGTTCGGACAGATGATCACTGCTTTTTGCCCCGTTGGTCATGTAACTCCTCCTCTACTGCGCGGTGCCTATCCCATCTTTGTTATTAGTCGCCGCTTTCGGGTAGCGACAGCCTATGGCGACAGTGGGCCTGTCAAGGTTTTGGTTGAGGACCCATATGCAGAGGCAGACAGGCTGAGGTGATTTCTCGAGTTTTAATGGAGAGGAACAGTAAACAAAGGCAGGAATCCAAAAATCCAACTAATAATGAAAAGCAAACCAGAACCAAGGAAACATCTGGGGAAACCAAACACGAGGAACCAGGGAGAGACGAGGTAGGTAGACAGCTGCATGAGAAGACGGCAAAGACAAGGAATCAACAAAGAGTGACAGCAGAGGGAGAGTATATGTAGCTGACTGAGACAATGGCAGGGCTAACGAGCTGACAAGGAGCAGGTGTGGTGGAGACAGCAAGGAAGCCAAAGGGAAAGGAACACACACAAGAGGACAAAAGAGGACAACAACAGAAAAACCTGAGAACTAACATAAATCTAGAAACTACAACAAAATAGGAATTAAACCAATAAAACTAGAACACAAGGAGCGAAGTAAAGCACAACAGAACCAAGACCATGACAGGGCCACTGTGACAGCAAATCCCATAGTGCTTTGCGAGTAGTGCAAAGCATTCTGGGATACATCTGCCTCTTTTGAGGCCTCTTTTTTCTTCTCGTATGCCTCGCAGACACTTTTTCTCTTATGACCCTTGGCCATTTTAAACCGCGGTGAGAAAGGTGAGCTTCAATGCCTGTCTGAAACCGTGGCTCACCACACGTATACGCCTGAAAGTGCGCATGTGCAGAAAATATAGCTAATGGACGGCTTTACGTAAACATATCACCAGAATGATTGACAATTAGGAGGACCACTTATTTAGATGATCCAATCAGAAATAAAAGATCATCCTCTATACCTTTAACTTACTGTGAGTAAAGAAATGTCATGTCACAGTTTGTAGAAAAATTAAGAAATCCTAAGAGTGGGGAAATGCCAGCATTTGAAGGAGTTTTCTCCAAGCGGCGCTATAACTTCAAATTTCACTCATACCTGTCTTAATCCATGCTGGGTGAGATCATGCCTATTGAAAAAGGAGGCAGGGTAAGCAGAATAAAGTGTTAGCCTCGCTGCATGCAGTTAGCCGAGCCATATAGCTAAACCAAATCCTGCAAAAAGACAGAGGCTGTGTTCAAATTTATGGACTGCGTCCTTGGAGGATGCAGCCCATAAATTTGGTCTACCTGGACTGGATCCTTAGAAGTGAAATAAGGAGTACGGAAGGGTTTTGGCTGTGAATTCAAACAGGTCTACCCTTCAGTGGTATTCTCTGGAGTATGTTCTGTCGCCTAGCAACCGTGGCAGTTGACACACAAACCAGTAAAAGAATGAATAGCAAACTTTTCAAAACTGGTTCTTTTCAAATTTTTTTTTTCTTTTATTGTAAAGTGAACAAAGACTACAGAGTGGAATAAAGGTGAAAACCATTGGGAGCGTGAGCGAATAAAAGCAAACCTTAGTCAGTTAAATAACATGCTGCTGTCATTTTGCACATCTCTAATGGTGTTATTTTCAAATATCCATTGGTTATTTATTCTCCTGGTGCACAGCTTGATATTGTTAAAACACTTTACAGTACAGTGTTTTATTGTTTATCTTTTAACTCTTTACTATTATGTTATTCTTATACATTTTTCAAGGTCCGCATTTGTGTGAGGATTTCACAGAATGTCCCCATTGTGGGACAATAAAGAGATTTTCTATTCTGTTATATTCTATAAAAGGTAGAAAGATATAAGTAAATCTAAACAATGTAAGNGTAAGTAAAAAAACAATATCTCTTATATTCAACAACAAAAACTATTTATTTAAGCAAATTGTGCAAAAAAGCAATTGAAAAATTAAACTCCTATCAGATTTATAGTCCCCACACTGCAGATATATTAGAATCTGTCCTTAAATTACAGCCAAACCCATTTACACAGTAACAGATAAAACCCTTTAGATGAACCAAACATTACCGCCACATATTTGTCTCCGTAACCATTAAAACAACTATTTTCATGAATTTCAGATGGAACTATTAACATACTTGTATTATACTAAACTGAACTTCCAATATTCACCACTGTTTGGCACCAACTACCTTTTTCCTCTGATCACGGAGCAGCTGGCTTGCTTGGTCTCGCAATGAATCCTGGGATATCCAAGGATAGATAGGATACACCGGATCCGTCCTTCAAATTGGGCAAAAAGAAGGACCCATTTGTTGGCTGCATAATGAGGAGTCTTCAAATCCGACCAGACCTTGGGGCCACTCTATGATGTAATCGGCCTTCAAATGTGGCCTTCGGAGGACGCATCCCATAAATTCGAACAGAGCCAGCGTGAACCATCTCCCTCTGTCTTTGTCTACTGAATGTTGATGTTCGGCTAACCAGGTCCAAACCCTTTCACCTCCAATGTCATCCTTCAATGTCATTGGGTGAGTGGGGTGGCGCTCGAGCGCCCTCTATTGGCCAGCTGCCACTGTACTGTAGCTAAAACTAAAAATGTTCACGTCTGTGGGACAGAACTACTAAGTCTACTAAGTATCTACTAAGAGATACTTTAAGGAACATAGTTTCTTACTCATATGTAATAAAAAAAAAATATTGCTAGAAGGTAGAGCTTGATCTTTGAGTAAAAATAGGCTAATTGCTTGTCAATATATAAGTCATAAAGTGGAACCAAATAGGTTTAGCTTAATATATTAGACATGCAAGAAAATATTTTTTTCATTAAAGCAGCAAAAGTATGGAGACTGGGGACGGTTGTCTTTTACTCTCAGACGACTGGGCCTACACCAACCATTTACTGATACATTAAACCTACATGCATCTGCTAATTGTGCTTGCAATTTAAGCATGATTTTGTGAGAGATTTCACAATATTCATAAAAAAGTCAGCTGCTGCAACTGATGCATGGTTGCAGCACATCTCAGGAACAGGGCAGCATGCAATAAATCCATTCAATTTGTTTGAGTTCTAAAATGTTAGTTTCAAGTTCTTAAAAATGCTTTGTGGGGGTATTTAAGGTGCATAGGAGGAGGAGTTTGGCATGATAAGTGGCAGAGTAGACTGTGTATGAATGCAAAACATCAGTTAATTCTATTTAAAATGCTTCTTAAAAAAGATTTCTCCATCCATTACTTCTTTCTGTGATCGCTGTATATCTGGAAAAGACTCTTTAGCTCATTTATTTTAGACGTATCCCAAATATACAACTATTGACGCTTCAGTAGCCACACTGTTTGGGTCTTCCTCTTCCCTTTAACACCCCAGCTGCTCTGCACAATCAACCGTTCTGTTTGGAATGGTAATTGCTAAGAAACTAATTTTGACTCTGAAAATGACTTGAACTCTGTGGAAGTCTGACAACGTGTCTCAATTTAAAATGAGGCAAACTGAATTAACTGTAGAATTGCACTTAGAGAAAATCAAAAACACATTAAAGAACAAACTAAGTAGGTTTTTTTTATTTGTTGCAACCTTTTCTGGGTCATTTTTCCAAACATGAAGCTCTTTCAGATCTGCCACAGGTGATATAGTCAGAGTGTTTTATCTATGTCACCTAGGTTCCCTGCAAATGAATGAAGGCTATTTTATTTGTTGCATTGTATTTTTTACCTTATCTTTATATTTTTGCTCTAGTAAACCCTCTTTTTTTGTTGCTGTAATTACTATCAGTTGTTCCTCTCTTTCCTTCCTTAGTGTGAGAAATTGCCGTCAAATTAATGAGTCGATGCAATCAACTGGTTTTCCTTAGATAGAAAACTTTGAACCTATTTGACCGTATGATCTGGTTGAATTGTAAAGTGCCCTGAGATGACTTGTGTTGTGAATTGGCGCTATATATAAATAAACTGAATTAAATTGAAATTTTTCTTTACACCTTTTCCTTTCACTCAACATGCTAAAGAGCAACCTATAAAATGCCACCTTCAACGTGTCAGTGTCAGAATAGGGCAAGAATTCATATTTTCTGCTTTGTAAAATTGTATGTATTGTAAAACATGTTACTTCTCAACAAAGTAGGACTTTTAATTTAAATAAGCTGTTATATATAATCAAAGTTGAAGTTAAAGGGGGTTTGCTGATTAGATGTTTAGCTTGCACCAATCTTAACATTCAACCCTGTTTTTTTAAATCACTACAATATGCCATCTCTCAGGAATATGAGAACTGTTAATGATATTAACATCACAGACACTGGTTTTCTAGGAATCAATGGCTTTAAGACAGTTTTGCATTCCTTTTGAATATGTTATTAATGGTTTAAGAATCAAATACCTTCTTCTACTTCCATATTCTGCAACATTTTATATTATAGAACCAACACTGGTAGACAAAGAGGCAACGTTACAACAGTTTTTGTTCTCTTTTCATTTGTCTCTAGTAAATCTGCTGTTTGCATCCTTTCTGATCGATGGCAGCTTCTACATTGCTTATTAAAGATCTGCACAATATACAGTCTGCAGCCTCCTCCTAGTAAATAGCAGACCTGTGAAATCAAAACCTTGTGATGGAAATTAACTTTATATGGAGCTTATTTTCAATAAAACACATTTCAGTGAATCCTTTTATGTTTGTTTCTCAAATGTAAGAAATCCTTCCATGCTGCTGAGGTATATTATTAGAAATAGCCACTTTGCAATGGAGGACGTTTGCATAAAGCCTCCCTCCCAGGTCATTTGACGCACATAAAACTGACCAATGGGAGCAAATAGGGCTTCTTCTGGGGTTGGACAAGCATCAAAGGAGCAAGAGAAATCACAGCATGGTAGAACATTGTCTTCCTAAAATACATCATGACGAGATCACCTCCCCGAAAAAATATTTAGATAAATATATCAAAACTCCGACCTACATTAGCTTTCAGCTTAACTACCTTTGGTCTTCAGGTGTCACCTAATTATTAAACTGACCTGTATGCTGTTTAGCAGTATGAGGACCAAAAAGCACAGTACACAAGGAGAATGGTTTGAAATATGGCTGCATATTTAGCGGTGTACGTCAGAGATCTGGCCTTTGTAGGAAAGTGGTTAGAAGAGAGGTCAAAAGGTCACCTTTCACCTAACATTAATATTTGAAGGAAGACCTCCAACTCACATTATCTCCACAGGATGGTGGTGGCAGCATCATGCTGTGGGGATGTTGTTCCTAAGCACAGACAAACAATAGATTAAGGGGAAAGATGTGCAAAAATAGAAGTGAAGACCCAGCTGTAGCTGCAGCAATCAGTGGTTCTCATGAACATGACTTTAAAGGTTTGAAAATTAATACATAGCCACAAGGTGTTCAATTTTTGTTTGCAAAAAAAATAAAATAAAAACAGGCTTGTAGCTACTCCTCTAGGAGACCTTTATAATCGACTTTGTGTTGGTCTATGATATAAAGGTAAAATTACAGAGATAGGAATGCTTTAATGCTAGAAACTACTAAGATACTGTGTGACATAGATTTTAAAATGAGGATGATTTTTAAATATTTCCTCCAGCTATTCTGTTTTTTTGACCTGAACATAAACAGGAAAACATATCTCCCCTGCTTAGTTTTAACTTTATTTATATATATATTTTTTTTTACTGAGAATCCCCTAAAATAGACGTTCTTCTTTAAGTCCTTTAACCTCCCCATCCTCTTCTCCTCCAGATGAGTCACTGTCTATCTGCACGTTACCTGAGGGCTTTTTGCGAAGCTGACTCTCCTCCGGGATCACACCAGCACACATCTGTTTCCACATCCTGCCCATCAGAAACTGAAGCTTGGGGTTATGTTTTTCCTCGGCAGTTTGGGGAAGCGGAGCCCCTCTGAAGTTTTTCTTTATTTTTCTGGCAAGCTGAAAGTTTACCTCAGGCAGTTTACATTTGCAGGACTTTTTTAAGCATGGGCTGATTTACAATCACACTCCAAGAGTCTCATTGAAATCAGAAATCCAGGTATAGGGTGGTCATGTTTGCTGTGCAGAACCCTCTCGTGGTTTCTTTCTCAACAATATTTTTCGGGGTTGTTTGTATGAAAACATCTAGGCTGCAGTTTTTCACCTATATATGATGGATGAGAGGCCTGCAGCGTGTGGTGATTTTTGTACATCCTTTCTACCACATTATTACTTTTGTTGGCTTCATTTTGCATTGAAGAGGAGGAAATGATGAAGATGCTTGCAGTTGAGCAGATCATCCTCCCAGGCCTGATTAAACCATTTAGCATTCAGCCTAACTGGGTCCTGTGGAGGCTTTCATATCAGGTGGTGACTTGTTGAGAGCGACAGGTCACTGTGCTCCATTGGCTCATTTATAAAGCAAACAACTATTTGAGTTTATCACCTCAGAGGTAGAGTCCTGCTGGTCTCCAGGTGGTGGAGCAGGTGCCAGTGAGCGACCTGGCAGCTGCACCTGAATCTGGGCCAGAGACCCCGAAGCACTGAGAGACGGACTGAATTAACCCCCTGAAAACGTGAAGAGCTTCCAGATTCTTACTGCTCTCGCTAGGTAAGGAAAGCTCTACTGTATGTGTACACCCAGAGGTTTTCTCTTTCTCTTTTCCTCAGAAGAGATCAGTCAGGACAAACTCTTAACACTTCATAATGTATTAAATAACCAGGAGACATGACAGCAAATTTTGACAGAAATTATAATCTTACTCAGACCAGAGAAGTTGCTTAGGGTTATAGAAGACAGCCAGGCTCACATCTCATGATAATGGCTCCGAATCACAGCTAAAGAAGCATTTTATACACCTCCAGTATGCCACATCATTACATCATACACGTTTGTAAATGAGGAGACATCCATAAGTCCAGCCTTATCAAAATATTACACTTTGTTTTTTAGATCAAGGACAATGCTTTCATTCTTGTAATTTACATAATGAAGATGACTTTTTATCCTGACAGAGGAACTTTCCTAATTAGATAAACTACTTGTAAAAACATTAGTTCTGACACACAGCATGCAGAGACTCACACATCATCAATAAAAATAATCTCAACATTAAAACATTAGTTTATCTAATATTTATCCCCTTTGTGTGCTAGTATAAAAAAGTTAATAGATGTTATTTATTTATAGTGTTGCACCGATACCACTATCGGGCAGGGCCCAGATCCAGCACTAAAATGGTGGTATCGGTATCGGCGACAAATAGGACACTGATACCATTTTGAGAGCCACACGTTTAATCAACTATTGTCACCCATTCCAGGTAGGCAATAAAAAGTTCTACTGGATTCACTTTGTATTAAGGCCAATTTATACTTCTGACGCATAGCCTCTGCAACCGTCAAATCTGTCTCTGTGCGCGACCACGTCCCCCGCTAGAGGTTCTGCAACCGTTGTCGCACACCTCAAAAAAATCCTGACTACACGTCAGACGGTCGCAAACCCATGCACACCTCAAGTGGAAGTGCACAGACAAAAAGCAGCTGTGATTGGTTCTTGGCATGCCTTCTCGATTTGGTGCCGGGGCGCACTATTTTTAAAAACCGTGGAGTAATAACAACAATTGATAACCACGACGAAAGGTTGATCGAGGAGGTTTTGGAAGTACAAGTACGATGCCTCAGACATGTAGTTTTGGAAAACAAACACTCCTGCCGGCGTCGTTGAAGAAGTTCTTGCGAGTTATCAAATAGAATCCCCTTGGGATTTGGCGGGAAACTGCTGTGCGTCCCTAGAAATTCCAGACGGACGTTGCAGAAGCATACCAGCAAAAATGATGCCTTTAGTCTTTTTCCTGCTTCACAAAGGTAGGCAGCAGCTTGACAAAGCCATGATGGCAATTATTTTACATCCAAGTAGTATGCAGTTCTTCATATATACACACACATCAATTCCACACAGATGGTATTGGTATGGTATCAGTATCGTCCGATACTGCACAGCCAGGTATCGGGTATCGGTATCTGGGCCTAAAAATGGCATCGGCTCAACAATATTTATTTGTTTTTCTTTTCAAATTTGATGAATAATTACAGAAAGGCTGACTAAGATGAGCCACAAACTTTATCTCTGCAGTCGTAGATAGAGAGATCTCAGATGGTCTTAGTGATGCAGCAGCTTCTGTCTGATGATCTGGAGCAGCACACTGAGAGCAGGTCAGAGTGACAAAACCTAAATCAAGCTGTGATTCCTTTACGAATCACTGTCAGTGAACATCCCTAAAACCTGAAAATGAGGGCTAGGAGAGCTGTTCAGCGTTATGCCTACTCCTCGCTCAGACAGCTGAGTGCATTTCAAAGATCATAGGATCATTTTATTCCAATGTTAGGTCCATCACGGCCAAGTTAAGGTTAAGTGACTGGTTAGGATTATGTTCCACTCTGAGATTAGATAGTTCTTAGATAAACTCCCTTTTTTTGTTTAATTTAGGGTCTTTTGAATTTCCAACCATGAATAGTTATCAGTCTTAATTATTAGGACCATCTTCTGCTATAAAAACAGCTGCTAGTTTTTGAAGGGAATATTTTAACCTTGAACATCTTAAGAATGTCCATGGATTTTGAATCCAGCTTAGCTTCAAACTTTTCCTGGACATATTTTTTGCATAAATCAACTGTCGACATCGACTGTTGTATTCTAGTTCTGGCTGGATGTTTTAGGGTTGTTGTCCTGCTGAAAAAATTAGCTTTTTTCTCCAGAAAACCCTTATCAGAGGTGAACTTCTTCCATTGCTCCAGAATCCAGTCTTCATGCTCCCTAGCAAATTGAAGCCTTTTTTTTCCCTGACTGATTAGTGGTTTCCTTAGGGCTACACAGCTGTTCATTCCCAACGCCCGGAGTTCACTCTGCATTGTTCATGTGGAAATGCTCTTACAATTTACAAATTTAGCCCGGAGTTCTACTGTCTTTTTCATTCTCTTTATTATTTATTATTATTTCATCAAAAGTTTAAGTGCTCGCCAATCATGTCATTCAGAATTTATTTCCAGGCCCTTTTTTTTTTTTGCCCTGAAGACGATGGGTTCTTATGACCCTTCCGGTTTTTAATAATGAGTCGTACCCTTCTGAACCCATTTTCCTACCTTCTGCAGTGTCCTTAGGTATTTTCTCTGCTTCATGCATGCCAATGATTTGACACATCTGAAAAAGACTGACATCTTTTCCATGAACAGGGGACATGTGTCATGATTCTGGACTTTCTAAACTTTTTGGTTCTGTTTAAGATTTTTTTTGTGTGTTCTTAATTTTGCTTTATTTTATGTTATACCGTGTTTGTCAAGATTTATATAATTTTTGAATTCTTAGTTTTACTCCCAATCGTTCTTTCTCCCCCTCTCTATTCTTTGTATTTTTTTGGTCTACTTTTAGTTAATTTAAGATCTTTCCTTTTTTACAGTTAAATCCTGTTTTTCCTGGTATTTCTTTATTGCTCCCCAGTGTCCCTTTTCCTCCCACTTACCTCCTATTTAGTTGCTCCTGTCCACACCTGCTTCCTATCGACTGATTAGCCCACTTATTGTTTGTTTCTCCCATATATATATATATATATATATATATATATATATATATATATATATATATACACACCTCCTGTCCAGTTACTCTCTACTAGATTTTCTTCATTATTTTAATACTTATGTTAGTTTTCCTGAGCGTCTCCTAGTTTTACTAAGTTCCTTGCCTGTTGTTTCTGGATTATTTGCTTGTGTACTATAAACAGCTCAATTAAATCTACAAGAAATGATCTCTGCTTCTCCGTCTCTCTATCTGGGTCCTCAACAAAGATCCACCAAAGCTGACAATTTGTAGTTATACATATTTTTTTTAAGAAACGAGAAGCATTTTATTTATCAGTTGGGGTTAAATAACTTGTTGCTGAAACATAAATGCTCCATTTGTAGTTTTGGACCTATTTGCTTTGTTAAATCCAAATGCTGACTTGTGTTTTGTCTTTTTTTTTTACCTTAACTTACTTTAATCTTGTCCACTGCTTAATCCCTGACCTCTGATTATGGGGACTAACAGGTGCTAATGCGCAGCAGACAATGAAATGAGCCACACAAATTAGTTTTGGAGTTTACATCATGTGTGCGTTTGCAGCTTGTCTTACTTTTTGCTGCCAGTTTGCAGCTCATTTTTTGGATGCATTGTTTTTCTGTTGCATTCGTTTTTTTGCGCTTGTGATTTTTTTTCTGCAGCTTGCATCGCACACATTTTTGCAGCTCGTGTCGTCGTTTGTATCTGTCGGCAACTGTATCTGAGGCCTTTCAGAAAACAGCTGGTTTTAGACTGAGATTAAATTATATTTAAATACGAGGGAAGGCAATCAATTGTTTTATTGTAAATGATACCCCTGAAATGTTATTTGTAAAATTAAAGAAGCTTTAAATTAAGGAAGAACTATTTACTGGTCTAACAGCTCTAATTCCAAAAAAACTTGGTTGAAATCTGCCTTAATGTAAACCTCTAGATATGCATACTTCTGCAAGGCGTGGTATAGTCCACTGGATAGAGGTTTGAGGCTGGAACTGAAGGGACAGTTTATAGTTGTGTTACTCCAGCCTTTAATGACTGAGAAAACCTCCTTTACTGAGTAATGAGCCAAATCAAACATTCTCCTGTCGTGGTACAGAGCATGAAAAACAAAAAGAAGTATGAAGGCCTTCATCTGTTTAATGGCATCCCATGCATGAGAACCATCTGACTCAATATTAGGGTTTCTGCTGTGTTTTTATTTAACCTGATACCAAAGAATGAGCAGCGCATGAAAGCATTGCTTTGCAGCAGGGAGTTTCCTGTGTGGCTCACTGCTAAAGAAGAACACTGGCAGCGTTATAGTGCTTAGGGGCTTACTGAGATTGATAGCACTGATTGGTCAAAGATTAGTGGAAGCTTTTGTTTTTATAGCGGCAGTAGGGACACTGTTTCAGGTTCCTCGTTGTGCAGACTATGTGTGGGATTGAATAAGCATTTAGATGTGAAGTGACCTGAGGCCAAAGCAGCCACTCTGTGTCAACTTTGTGATTAATTTTAGATTAATACCACACCTTGGCTTTTGCAGATAGCAGAAGGGTTTTTGGTCAGAAAAATGGTGCAGAAAACTCTGAAAACTCAGCCCCCTGGAGCACAGACTTTGCATTATTTAAACACTACATTGTTAATTTTTAATTTTAGTGTTACGCTTTGATAAAATTCTTCACATCTCTGGAGCTCGGCTTCTTGACTTTAAAGCTGCCGTTTGGGATTATAAAATCAAGCGGAGTCTGATGCAAAGTTCTGCAAAGTTTCAGCAGGATGTAGGTTCAGGAAGCTTTCAGCTCAGAGTGGTGCAGAAATCTGGAATTTTAACTTTGCAGCTAGTGTGCTTTTACACAGAAGAACACATTTTATTTATGCTAATATTATATATACTTGACATCAGTTTCAGAAATAATAATAAAAATCAGAAATCTAATGAAAGATTGGCCAAAAAATAAATGTGGGGATGTGGAAAACTGAAGGATAATCTGAGACGCCACAGCCTGATATATAATATAAGATAAATAGCAATGATATAATATGTATGTTATAGATCAGGGCTGTAACTAACGATTATCTTGCAAATCGATTAATCTGTCGATAATTTGTTAAATTAAATGATTAATATTTGGATAGCCAAAGGTTACTTAAAGAAGATTTTTTTACGAAATTAAACCAGAACTAAAACTTTTCCACTTGAGGAGTTCTGGATAGAGAATATTAACACATGAAAACATTTGCTTATCTTAAATGCAAAATATGAATATATTTTTTTGCAATTTTGATATGATTACTGCTCTAAGCGGGTCGCTCCGTCAGCTAAAGGCATATTTTACAGTCTCTATAATCCAGTTAATGATTAATTGGTGAATAAATTAGATGACGATTATTTCAGTAATCGATTAATCACGGTTAATCTGATTAATAGTTTCAGCCCTTTTATAGATAATTGATTGGAGAAAACATAATGAATGTACAGATCCTGTCTTTGACAACCAAGAACATGTGGATGGAAAGCTCCCTGTTCTCTGCATGGTAGAAATAGTTTGAGGCTCTACTTCCTGTAACTCTAAGCTGGTTGCTTTTATTTTTTAAATAAATTAGTAGGGCCTGCTTTTTTTTAAGAACAGATTTACACAAAAGGTGCTTAAATGAAGGCTTAGTTAAACTCTCTTACCTGCTAATTGTGTGTTTTATTTCAATGAACTGCCTCAGGTTTTTTATTCTTTGCCTTAATATCTTTACCAGTCTAACCTTTGTGATCCTCGTTTCTTTGTATTACCTATGATTAATAAAAATATAATATTTCTACCCTTCCTGCTTGAGCAAATATTAATTATGACTGAAAAGGAGGATATTAGGATGTATTTAGCATTCTTGATTTTAGCATAGTTTACAGCACTAAGTGCAGACCTTGGTTTGGGCGTTAGGCGGGTTTTAAGGTTTCGTTAAAAACAGTGGTTCAAAGCTGCACAAGATAAAACTGAATCATTGCTGAAATTTTTAAACCTTCCAGTTATCTGCAGAAATCTCAGCTTGTTTAAAAGATTTAATGAACCCCAAAAAGGGCCTGATTAAAGATAGTTTCCTTTTTTAATTGCGTCTCACATCTTAAGAGATGCTTCTGGCTTTATTTTCAAACACCTCACTCTTACTGAAAGATACCAACGTTGAGTCGTCTTCCTTCCCACCGATGGGAGTTGATTTTAGAGGGACCTTTTAAGGTCGGAAGCTGATTATCTTGCCCTCTGCTACATGTCTGCATTTAAGGATTTAAATACGGACATTTTTTTAGTTAGATAATAAACTTCTTTCATTGGACGCCTTAAATTAACTGCTTAAGTCACACTTGCCAAAGTTTGTGTTGAATTCTTTGGCATCTGGGATAAGATCCAAAATCAGAAAATGTTGGAACTAATAAAAACCTGTACTAAAAACATAAAATACAACCTTTGTGAATTTTTTTCACTCTTTATTCTTTAAAACTATTTAACTACCAAAAGAACATGCATTTATATGTATTTAGAACATGGATATTGGAGAAAAGCGGGAAGAGGCGAAATCGGGATTAGATCTGGTAAATCGGCTAATCAATCCAGAGTTAGAAAAAAAGTGTGGTCAATAGTTGATATCTTAGCGCAATAGACAAATATAATCCTTCAGTATTGGGGAGACATTATCCCCCCTCCCTGTCCTGGAAGAAAACAACAACAAAAAATGTTATGGTGATTATTGTCGCCTTGTAAACCATACACCATCTCTCTGATTGCTGAGCGCTGAGATAAGTCTGAGCACCATTATTTCCTCACAGTGTTGAGACAAAAAGCTCTTTTAGAACCTAATCTGCACAGTGACAGCTACTGTTATTTTTCAGCTAATGTTTAAGTTTTGGAAGTGGCTATCACAACCTAATCACTAGAAATGCTGTGATAAATGATAAAATGGGCACTACCCTCAGGAGAGGCAACTGTCTTCCTTCCAGGTTGAAATAAAGCTAATATATTAACTAATATTTCATATTAAATGGATATTCATGTTGGCCAAAGGCTATATTTAATCATAGATATTGCTGTAGTAGACTTTGGAAGGCTTAAAATAGCATGATATGGAAACTTTAAAGTTTATATATAGGATGTGGTCAACTGTTAAAACAGAGATAAATAACTTCATCGATAGAAGCCCATTATTTATTGTTAGGTTACAATCTAAGTCCCATTTCTAAGTTTTTTTGGGGTAAAAAAAAGTTTTTTTTCTATTACTGTACATTACCACAGCTTATGTCTTCTGACTGTAGTCAACAGAAATGAAAGTACATGTGTACAGCACAGCCAAAAACCCCAGCAGTGGTTTCATTTTTCAGTCACCTTAAATAGAATTTAATTCTGTCATAAGATAATAAAACTATTTTAGTTAAAACTTAATGTTTTCCTTTTTTGTGTGTGGAGTTTTTGGTTTTTTGTAAACAGGGAGTCTTTGTATAGATTTTTGTGTTGAAAGAAGACACTGCTCACTAGTGGTGTGACGGGGAAACTACACGTTTTATTTTCATTGTTTACCCGATTCTGACTTTCCTACAATGTTTTCATTAAATTAATAAAACTGAATGATAAGCTGTGAGAAAAGTCTGAGACTAGAGAAACACAGTGATTACCATATACTATTTTTAGTTTCACCATCAGGTTGAAATCTGGCATGCATTGGGGTATAAATACAGTCAGACAAACTAGCATCAGAAGGCTAAAATAGGAATTTTTCACACCATTACATCTGCAAAGAGACATCCTAGTCCACAATTGCGTAAGGGGCCTTGCAGGAGTCAGTGACGGGGCCCCTAAGAGGTTGGGGGTCCCTAAGCAACTGCAGTCTCTGCTTACCGATATTTACGCCATTGTTTCGCATATCAATAGTTTTCTGGAGATTTTATTAACGTTTTATGCTTTATGCCAGCTAGAAAAAACATCATGCTAATACTGCTAGATTTAGATCCTCATAATTTAAAACTGATCTTGATCATGGTCATCAGGAGAGAGATTCAGTGTTCTATCAGTCTCAGATATCACACATATATTTAAAATAATTCTTGGCTGGATGTACATGTGTTTGCACGCTAATGCTAGGGTGACTCTTTAGGTAACAGGGGCGATGTCCTCCTAAGTGTTCCTGAATGTCAATTCCTATCAGCAGCCTGTCCCTGAGGAACAAATGGACACTCCATCCACTTGTCAGATGATTAATCTGCTCTCCGCTCTCTCATTTGTCTCCTCTCCATCTCCTATTCAGTCTGTACACGCCGCTCCGTCGGCCATTCAAAGGACCGTCACAAATGTAGACGCACTTCTCCAAATGAGACTCCCTCTTCCAGTCACCTCCCAGTGTAGATCAATGAAGATGATGATGTTTAATTCAGGCCATTAATTAAGATACCTGAGTGCGTTGAATGACAAGGAGGAAGTTACATAACACTCGGACAAAGAAAAGTACAGTTCAATTTGCAGGGAGAGGGGCAGTATGATGAAATCTTGACTTATTTCTTTAGCGTTTGTGTGATAGTTGGAGCAGAAATATCCTGGGCAGCAGTGCTGTGGTTCTAATGGGCTCCTGCAGGCAGCATGTGTGAGGGCGCTTTCTTCAGATCTCATGCTACTGAATGCTGATGAGTAATGTGCATTGCTAAGGCGTATGCGCAGAGGGAGAGACAGGCACTGAGTGCAGATGTCATACCTGAACATGTTTGCCACAGGTCCATCCCACCCTCCTGCTCGCTCTCATTCACACACTCATAAAACAGCCGTCCGGCAATATGGCAAACTCATCACGTCTGTTTATTGGTGGATCTGCAGGGCTCTCGCTTCACCTCTTGTCCTCCATAAAAGGCGAGTCATTCAATTGTAAAGTGGAGGAGTTATAGTCGAGGGCTGGTGTTGAGCATTAACGCTCTCCTCTCTCTGCCTGGCACTTTGGAAAAAGCAAAAACCGTCAATTTTCCACAGCTGAGTGCTGAAGCATGTAGTCTTTTAGACCAGGCTTGGGGAGGGGAGTATGTTTAATGAGACATGCCTTGCTATCTCCATCTTGTAACTCCCAATTGACGAGACAATGCAATTTCATTGGCCTGTACAATGTAATCCCTGACTTCCTTAGTGTAATTGGAATTCAAACAATCCCTTTCAAAGTGTTCCTTTATTACTCAAAGCAGCTGAATGGACGTTTTATATGCAGGATCTAAAGCTGTAGCAGAACTTGGGATGCTGTTGTATCTATGGCTCTTATTATCATGCCAAGAATAAATCTGTGTCAGTGGTTTATCACAATGAAAAAGTCATTAAACATTCACACTGGAAAAATCTCATGAATCTGACTGGGAAGCATTTTAACAGCCTTTCAGAAGGATTTAACTATATGGACATGATACTGGTGACACAGATAATTGTTCCATGTTTAATTAGGAATATTACTTCAAGTGTGCACATATAGAGGAGTGGGAGTGGGTTAAAGTCCACACCTTAAATGCCAGAAAACAGCAGTTGAGCACGACTTTTTATTCTCCGATCAAATTTTTTCCAAGTCGCACTGACTGCGTATAGGAAGGCTACGACTAGGCAGGGTGGGCAGACAATTCCCCACATTTGACATTGGACATTGACACATTGGACAGATTATGAAAAGCCTTAAAAAAAACAAAACAAAAAAAACACTGGCGCATTCTCTAAAGCAAATGAAGCATCGGAAAACAGATCAGATAGAGAATGTTCATATGTCTATATTAAAACATAATGAGCTCTGCGTCTAAAGAAAAGGAGTTTTTCTTTCTTTGTTATATAAAGGTTAGAGATACGCTGCTCTTACCTGCTCTGTCTGCTCCTCGTTATTTATTTTTTTTTAGTGAGGCTCAAAGAGGATTACTATTTCCGTTTTTTTTTTCTCTTGAAGTTTTGTTTTTTCGAGGAGAGATAAACTGCTGTTTCTGTCCCTTGCTGTTTTTGTGATGCTCAAATTACTTTATCTGTTCTCTGTCCTCCTGAACTCCTTTCATGGGTAAAGTATTCTTTATTTTAAATGTTTCATTCATTGTTTTTGCATCACTCTGTCCAGCTTATTATAACCTATACACAAAACTCTTGTACTCTTCTTGTCAGACCCATGAAACTGCCACTGAATTGCTGCGTAGTCCAACTAAAATAGACATAGGGTTCATCTTAATCATAAAATACTGTCGGGTAAAATCATCCCCATTGACTTTCAATGACCGCTAAACACCACCACCATTTCCTGGATTAAAGGACTAATGTCTCAGCATGATCTGAAAAAACAAATCCAGGCGTTTAGTTTTAGTCGAATCGATTACTGCAACAGAATCCAGAATGCTGCTGCCCGTGTCCTCACTAAGACTAAGAAAGTAGAGCACATCACCCCAGTTCTAAAGTCCTTACACTGGCTCCCTGTATCTCAGAGAATAGACTTTAAAATACCTCTGTTTGATTATAAATCTCTGAATGGCTTAGCACCTAAATACATCACAGACTTGTTATCAGTGTATCAACCCTCCAGACCACTCAGGTCTTCTGGCTCCAGCCTGCTCTGCATACCTAGAACCAGAACTAAACATGGAGGAGCAGCATTTAGTTCCTATGCTCCACTTATCTGGAACAAACTTCCAGAAAACTGTAAAAGTGCGGAAAGCCTGAGTTCCTTTAAATCAAGACTAAAAACACATTTGTGTAGGATTACTTTCGACTGTTCTAGTTAAAAAGTTCAACTGAAAAATCATTAGTTCAACATTTTTATTTTCTTTAGTCCAACTGTCTTTTTTTGTTTCTGCATTTTTAATTTTATTTATTTATTTTTTTTCCTACTTGCTTTGATTCTGTTTTATTTTCCTATATTTTAATCATGTAAAGCAATTTGCACTGTCTTTGTACTAAATTGTGCTGTACAAATACATTTGCCTTGCCTTGTCCGGCACAATTTCGGATCGGACGCAAAATCTGATTCTGCGTGTTCTGGCCTTAAGTTACCCACAGTGAGCTAAAAATCCCAACCAGTTTTATATCCCTACCTGCAGATGTTTCAGGAACATAAAAAGAAGAAGAAACATTTATTAAATGTATCACTTTACAAAAGGTATATTTACTAGATAAGATTACTGAAAGAATAAACAATAATATGACTGGGCTGTTCTCTCTGTATTGTTAATCTTGTTGGTCAGAGAAAAAAAAGCTGCTTGTTTACTGGTGTTATTAGGGTCAGCGTCTTGCTGCAGCATCCATTACTTGTCCATTTACTCTTAAGCAGAGCGAAACATGAGTTCCTTAAAATGTGTTGATATTTTCAATCAGGTCAAGGATTGTTGGAACATTATTAAATATACCAGATATTGAATAAAGCATGTTGCCTAAACCACCATGCTTCACCATACTACTGTAGGCTGTACTGTAGCTTAACTTTAAATGTTTAGCGATCATCTGAAAAAATGTGAAGGAAAATAAACTGTCTGCCGGCCCTAAACACCAAAACAAAGTTCTTGTTTTCATTGCTCCATAGTAGTATATGTAATATCTTCTGAAGCTTGACGTTGGCGTGAGGTCCGTGGGACTAAATTACGTACATTTTGGCTTCCATTTCCCTCTGTAGTGCGTTGGTGCGAACAGACTTTCCGTAACCTGCACCTTGGAAAATTTGTAAAATTGTGGACAGATCCGCGTGGAAAAACATGCCGGGTGAGCAACAGCTCCTATTGGAGAGGGTTTGCAATTGTAAACATTGTGAGACATCTTTTGATTTAACTTATATCATCACTATCAACAGACTGGAAATGACCGTCGCTCTTGGTCGGCATGAAGAGACATTGAAAAAGTTGTAAACTGTGTGTTTTCTTCCTTTTTCCACAGTGTGTTTTTGTTTATAGGCGTTTATAAGGTACTTTTTATAGGCATCTTATTATTGTTAGAACACACAGGTAACAGTAGACCTTACTTGTTTACTCTGGAAATTATCATTAACCGAGTCTTTGCATTTTAAGCTATTTTTGAAAACTAGAAAGGTGGTTTTCAGTTGTTTTCACATCTGTCTGTTTTTTTATTACATTTTCAACTTAACTGAAGCTAACTGCTATAAGCCCAACATATATTGGTAAAGACTATTATCCTGCAGTTAGAAATGGAGAAGTCCTTGACCTGCCCCCGTGCATTGATGAGGAAAGACTACTGCGAAACAACACTCTTTTACAAAAGTATTACTTTCATTAGTGCTGAGCAGAATACTGAAGCAGTTTGAATGACAGATGAAATGCAAATACTCTATAATAGAGCTTCATATATCAAATTCAGATCATTGTTGCAATATATTTTTTATATTGCAATGGACTGCTTAGAAATAATATATAGAAGAATCTAATATGCTCCAAGTGCTTTGCATGCAGATCTAGCGTGCCAATAATATATTGTGCATTTAGATGGGCTTTAAACTCACTTTGATGGTTATTTGTAGTGGCTAAAGCTAACCTAGTAAAAATATGGTCAGGACATTGTAATGATAAAAAAGAGTCAAGCAAGCACTCAAAGGCAAGCCTTAGAAACATGGGCGTGATCCTTTACAGAGAGATCTCTGTTGTGTCCCTATATTATTTATCTGAGGTAATTAGATAAAAATCTTCTCTGGTCCCTTTTATTTCAAGACTAGAGGAGATCCCTGCTTCCAAGACGTTGCAGCAAGGCTCTGGAATAATCTCATTACATCTGGAATAATCTCGTTATGTTTCCTTGATTCTGTGGATGCTGTTAAGAGCGAGCTCAAAACTGAACTCTTTCACAAAGCCTTTTAACAACTCCCATGTGTCAGCCATTTTATAATGATGTCTTGTACAGTTTTATCTTTTTATTCTGGATGTTTGTAAAGCACTTTGGGACTCCCGGGTCTGTGAAAGGATCTATAAACCTTTACTTACTTAAAGTAGAAGAAAATTCTTAAAATAGGTTTCGCTGCCCTTACATTGAGCAGGTCAATAAATTCTGCAAATTTTCAGGTTTGCTGGAAATTAGATGAGGACCCAAATGCATAGATGAGGAGGCAGAGGGGAGTTTTGCTGATTGAATGGGGATCCAAGTAATAAAAAGAAACCAGCAAACAGTAACAGAAGAGGAGGAGTATATATGGGGGGGACACAGCAAATAATTGACTAATCAGCTGATAGGGAGCAGGTGTGGATAGAAGTAACTAGAAGGGAGCTAAGGGAAAGAAGACTGGCACAAGGGGGCAACTGACTAACTCCAAATATTGCAACACATCTTAAATATAACACGAAATGGAAAAGAAATCAATGACCAACAAAACAGAATGATATAAATAACTCAAAAAGAAGTCCAAAAAGGGAGATTAATTATCGATAATTAGTTATTATACACCATAAAAAAGCTAAAAGTTTTTTTTTTCTTATTTTAAATGCAAATCTTTCTATTGGCAAATTGATTTACTTACCTCCTCAAATGCGAGGTAAACACAACAAATTAGAGGCAAAGAGGTGCATGCGAGTCACATAGAGACGTAGCTTTGTCATTGTTTCAAAAAAGAAAAGGAGGATTTAGCTAATTTTTACTCACAGAAACACAAAACCTGCATTTTTGGTCTCCCAAAACACTAGTTTTTCTTCTAATTTACAAACTACACCAAGCCATTTTTATTCCTTGAGTCTAACATAGTGTTGCACATTCATACATTACTGTTATCATTAATTGTAACCGTTTAAAAAGTAAAGTGAAGGACATAGAAATTATTCTAGCATTCAGTTTCCTGCTTTCTCCACCCCTCCTTACTACTGTTGCAGTTATTCACACACAATTACAATCTATTTAGAGAAAGACCAGTGCTGTTAGGAGCCCATTTTCTACTAAATTAACTTGTGCTCAGAACAACAAGTGTGTCTGAGAGGAAAAAAAAAAGGGCCTCCTAAACGAGTCTGTCTGGTCTGATAGAAGAAATCGTTTTGACTATCTGGATTTCTCTCCCCTTATCTTCACAATCACACTCAGTCACAGTTTTGGAAATTGATGGATTGGGACCCTATTAATTAAAATGCTGCTTGCTTTTTTCCCTGCTAAAATAGCTGCGCGTTGCGCTCCGATGCTCTTTATTAGTCTTGAGTTGTTTTTAAATGGCATGGAAAATGTCAAGTGTATAAATCTGTAGCTGGGAGTAGATAATTAAGTGCTTGAAAAATGAAGAGGATAAACAAACAAATTTCTATTCAACATATGGAAAACTTTTGGTAAGAACCATTTGAAATGATGGATTTTGATGTTGAAAGTTGCACTTAATTCAGGAAAATCATCTTTTTCTATTTGATTGTTCTCTAAATAATGATCACTGGCCCTCCCTCTCAACATTTGCTGTGCTATATGAGACATGATGTGCTTCTAACTGCACTCTAAGTCCACCAGGCATACAAAGATCAAGCAGCAAAGAGAAAGGAGTCATTCTGCTGGAAGCATAAATATCAATTTAGTAAGAAAGAACAGCTAAACCTCAGAGATTTATAACTCATCTCTACATTCTCTTCTTGTGTCGCTAAGTACCAACAGCACAACTTAACCGCCGTTAATGTCATTTCTGTCTAAATGATTGTTCTCACACTTTAGAAAAGTGGTTTGATAGGAAATTATTTCTTTTGCTGAACTGACTTTCAGGGAATCCAGGTGTGCTTTTGACATTTACAACCTGGTATTATAACAGAACTGATGGTTGACTGCTGCTCCATGCTCTGCATAAGGTTTCTGAAAACCCCAAAAGTTATACAACGTTCTCTCTAAAAAACACAATCTGATAAGTTGCTTGATTGTGTTCTTAAACAGACAAAAAGAACAATCATGGTCTCTATGTTGGGTTAATTTTCCCCGCTAGGCATGGCTGAACAAAGCAGTTTATTAGCATGTGTTGTGCCTGTGTTCATGGAAGCTCCAGTAGGCACAGAAAACCTGACGCTCTGCTGCCAAAGGGCTGAGAAATAATCACCGGGCTTCATAATGAAGGTATAAAATCTAAATTAAATTTAATTAAACCTTTATTGGTTCTCAAAATGATTTGCAGTAAAACGACTTGCTGAATATCGCTCTCTCTGCATGCCATCTTCCCTTACTTAATTGCTCTGGTCAAGGTGCCTGTGGGCAAGGCACTTAGCTCTTAGCCCTCTAAGACAGGAGGTGAAAGCTCTGTTTATCTACTCGGAACATTTTTGATGATGGACGCACTTATCAATTCTTGGCAAATGAAGGTCAAACAAGTAATGATCCTTTGCCACCAGTATATTTCTCATTGCAGCTTTTCTCCCAGCCACTCAGAGCAAACCAATTAAATCATCTGTCAGCTGAGGAAATCACTCTTCCAATCACGTCAGTCACATCACATATACACGGTATGACACGTGTTTCTAGTCATTCCCTGGAGAATATGAGATACATCCCTCTGATCGCCCCTCCCGCCTGCGACGCGGTGCTAATCAGCTGTTTTTGCACGGCGTCGCACCTGCTGTGGATGGAACTCCTCGTTTTACACGAGTGGGTTTTAACCTTTGTTGATTCTCCTTTGAGAGTTTGAAACTTTACAGTAAAAAAAAAAAAACAAAGAAAAGAGGGAAATAAAAAATTGAAAATAAGCAAACAGTTCTTGCATAAAGTATATGTTCCCTTCATTTCAGGAAGTGAGTAAAATGATCTGTTAAACATGAGTATGCTGCACTTGAAGAAAGATAATGGAGATGTTTTTTTTTTCTTATCTTACCAAGTGCCAAAATTAATTAAAAATCAATTTGCTTACCTACTTGAATTGACAGCTTACTTTTAATTTATTAGTGTTAAGCAATTGGGTGGCATACTGATGTGCGGAATGTAGAAATAAAATAGTATTTATACTCCTTGAACTGTTCTACATTTGGTCTCATCTCAGCCTCGTTCCTGTTTGTTCAATCGCTCACTGAGGTCGGGAAGATCATCGTCATTTCCAGGTGCAGGTTCACTGCAAATAAGGGTTGTCTAAAATCAAGAAAGAAAACTAAATCCAAAGGGAAAAACCTCCCAAATTAAGTGAAATTACCTTTCCATGCAGCAAGATAGTTTCACTTGACATGATTCTTGATTTAAGATTTTTAAATTTAGAAATATGCATGTTGAACAGTTAAAATTAGAAATCATGTCTTAAAACAAGATAAATTTTGTAACATTTCTAAAAATGTTCTTTTATGTTGGGAGGAACTAAATAATAGCAGTGTTTTCATGTGTGGAATTGCCTGGTCCACTGTGGGTCCCACTGTTTGGTCCATTTTTTGGCATAACAGAGAATCTTTGTGGCTGGAAAAAGGATTTCCTTGTTTTTCTTTCCACATATATATATATATATATATATATATATATATATATATATATATATATATATATATATATATATATATATATATAATTTTTTTTTACCAGTTTCTGAATTTTCAATTTCAATTATCTATTTGTTTCGGCTTCTTTCAAAGATCCCATCTCTGACTACTAGATTCCTTCATCTTAGTTGTTGATCTCTGTAGACCCTCATGGCCACTGTGGGCTCCTTTCCCAGTAAATGCTCTACTTGCTTAGTCATTTTTTAATTTGCGATTTGGATCAAACATTGAATTGAGATCTTCGAGATGACAGTTTAGGATATAACTTTCTCCTTGAGAGGTTGTTTGTTGATTGGTTGCAGTGCTGATGTATTTTTATTATGTTCTGGAACAAACAACAGAATACTTAAAAAAAAAAAACAACTGTACTTTTACTGTGATTACACACAAATGAACTGCGCTAAGAAAACAAGTATAACTTTAACACCTGCAGAGTTGAATATAACTCTGATATATTATACACTATATAGAGTAAAAGTTACATTGCACGGCTTTCAAATTTTGCACTGAATTTAACTCCAACACAATTTACACTCAGTAAAGTTGTAAATCCTCTATTTAAATAAAAAAAAAGGTTGAATACAGATACAATTATCTTATTTAGCAGATGATGGAAATACACGCCACACTTTTTACTCACATTTGTTTTTTTCCTACTACTTAGATTTAATCTCTCACATAAAATCTCAGTAAGTTGTAACTTGACAAAACTGTGGAAAACTTCCAGCGGTGTTAAAACCTTTGGGAGGCAGTGTGAGTTTAATAGGGTGGTTTATGGGAGTTTCCTTAATTATCCTGGTATATTTATATCTGATGGGAACTTCTGTCTCTGCTTTGCTCTCAGCGTGTTTGTGATAAAGTAGAGGTGTAATGAGCAGGTACAGGTAGCTCTGCTTTGGTCTTGGAGGGCTGATTTCCAGCTGAGATGGTTATTAACTTGCAAGGAAGACAGACTGTGATGTTACACTAATGGAAAAAAACACTTTGTAATATGGTTTGAAAAACATTAATGGAAAGGATAATCTTTTATAGTGAGAAACCAGGAGAAAGTATTCACACCCCTTAAACTTTTTTACATTATGTCCGTGGAAATCCGAAAATTTAATTGTATTTACTGCATAAAGTGAAAGAAGGACAAAATGAATAGAATTTGTGTTTATGGAATCCACAAAAACTCTGATCAACTGAATACAAATGTTCAATCCGGGTGCTAAAAATAACCTGAGGAGGTTCTCCTAGGAAATTAGTTGAGCCAACATAGATTTTATTTAACCTCAGCATGAAAAAATCTGTTCTATGAAAAGAGCATTATTTACCTACAGCAGCATCATGAAGACCAAGGAAAACAGCAGACAGGGAGAAAAGTGGAGACAAGTCTAAAAATATATATTCTACCCTTTCAACATCACATAGAGCTTTGTTAGGTCAATCATTTGCACCATCAAGACATGAACTTGTGCCTCGCCTGACATGCCGGACATTGAGAGCATTAATCAGAGGAGAACTTAAAGCCGGGCATACACTGTGCGATTTTTTCAATCGTTGCGCGCACATACAGTGTGACAAAAAACGTGGGGTTTCGTCATACAGTGTGAGTTCACAGCTCTCGATGTGCAGCACAATGCGATCTACCTGCTCACACTATACGTCTAAAAAATGCGTCGGACTCAGCTCCGCAGTGAGATGGCGCTACTCAGACTCGTCTATCCAGAAGCCAAACCAGTAGAAGGGGAATAGTGGAATATGAAGCAAACTAGAGTGAAACGCGCTGCCGTGGCAATTTGTGTAACTTTGTGCTTAAATCCCTAAAAAGAAAACACGGCGACGTATTTGGATAAAGACATGGCTGAGCAAACGTGGCAACCACGGTCTGTCAATTTAACAGAAAGAACTCCATTTCACTCGCACCCCCGCCATGTTTCTGTGTTTAAATCTGAGAGGAAGAAGAAGAATCCTTGTTTGCACACTGAGCGATTTGCCCACGACGGTTGACTAAAAATTAAACATGTTTGATTTTCTCCCGACCTCAGATTCCTGATCGGGAGGTGGTCGTGAGAGGCTGATCGCCTCTCGTTACCCTCTGTATACTACAAGACGCACGATCAGGCTAAAAGTTGGGCTGATAGAAAAATTCTCCCACCATTTGAAAGTCGGCCCGAAAAGGACAAAAAATCGCACAGTGTACGCACGACTTAAGAGTGAAGGAGCTGCAGAGGTTCACGGCTCAGCCCCCTGAGGCCCCCATCTAAAGTATAAAACATGGCAGTGGGTAGACAGATGGAGCTCAAGAAACTGATTCTGGAAGAAAACTTCTAGACTGAAGTGGAGGTTCACTTCTTCCACAATACTGATTATTATTTCTAATTATTAATGATTTCTAGGCACTATTAAGCGCCATTGTAGAGGGTCTAAAGAGCCACTTGCGGCTCCTGAGCTGCAGGTTATAGACCCCTGGTTGAGATGATAAATCAAACATTTTCTTGTTACTAGAAACTTATTACCATAGCAATAAACGATAGGAAAAATGTTCACCCCTATCATGAAATAAATAGATGCAGAACTGTTTAAGGTGTATGAAAACTTCTCAAAGGGACCAGATTGCTTTTTTTTTTTTTTTTATCTGATAGGAAATCTTTAATTTGAACTCCTTGATCTAACCAGATATGTTGTGTTTTTCCTCAGACCAGCGCCGTCCTTTGTTCAGGAGGATGCGCCCTGCTGGCGGTCAGCTCCCTATTGGCCATCATCACCATCTTCCTGCCAGGCGGAGGCTGCGAGAGGAGGATCTGCACCCTGGCTGGGTACATGCAGATGGCATCGGGTAAGCACAGGCATTACTACGCCCTCTCTCCTTCCTGTTTCACCTCCGAAATACACAACTCACTTCTGATGGACGCTTTCCCAGATAATGACGACAAATCTTTGAGTCCAATATCTTTTAATCCCCACCATCTCTTTCTGAGATGCACACTGCAACAATCTCTGATAGTGCTGCCTATTAGCGACAGGATTAAATAGAAATATCGCTGACTTTGTTTCTCATCAGTCAAAAGAACAACAAAAGGAAACACGTCGAGGACAGCTGCTGCTAGGCAACCGGAGTCTGCAGGACATGGCTGAGCCAGCCACAGGAAGTCATAGGGAGATTTAGAGGCTGCTGTAAAAAGACAATTACGCCTCCTTTACACAGGTCATTTGTTCAGGGCTACATGTGACTTATTAGGCCGACATTTTCACTCTAACAGGGAAGTAGGCCCATAAATGGTCTCACTGGAGCCTCAGCTTCCAAAACCAATAATAACAGAAAAGGCGTTGGAACCTTTAGATGGCAGCGGGGTTTTTTTTAATCATTTTTCTGTGTAAATGATGAAGTTTGTTGCTTAAATGGGTCTCAAGTCACCTCATCTCCCTCCTCCGTGTTAATTACAAGCGCCGACCCGTAATTGTTTTTTTTTTTAACGCCGCCCCCACCTGTGTTTATGTAACCTCTGTCCTTGCCAGTATCAAGCAGGTAATTGGGGTCTCTGCATCTGGCATTTACCTCAGCATGATTAGTGTCTGGATTCATCGCAGAGGTTAAATCTTTATTGATAAAAGCGGAACTTTCACGGCCCGTGGTTAATGGCGTGTTTGAAGAGGGGCTCATTGTTTACAGGCAGACCAGGGAATCCGATCGATTGAGCTTTGGAAAAATGAGAGCAAATCAGTGGCAAAGAAAGAAAACCGAGCCTCTTCTGTGTGTGTGGATGTGTGAGGGTGTGTGTGTCTGCAGGCTGCAACAGATTTTTTTGCTGAATAACTTCAAGGAGAGCGAGGATCCAGGCCTTTGTTTCATTTCCAGGTCGACTCTTGTCTCAATCGACGGAGAGTTAACAGAGAGCCCCAAAGCCCTCTTGAGGGGAGCGGATCAGAAGAGTGTTTATTTTTTTCCATCTCTGACAGTGTGTGTGTTGGAAGCGAGCGTTCTCAAAGCGAGCTGATAAACTGGAACAAGGAGATTAGGAACAATGGTTTTCTTTGTGGTGTGTGTGTCATCAGCGGGTCTTCTGGTTGTGTGTGAGTGTGTGTGTTTTTTCTTGCAGACTGGGAGAAAAACTGGTGGCAAAATGCAACTTGTCAGCTTTTCCTCTAAATCACGCTAGCGATGCCCTTTTTTGATCCTCACGCTTGTTACAGAGTCGCTGTTGCAGGCTAAGGAGATGTCAGCGGATGAGTGAAATGTATGCCGCTCTTCTAATGTTTGAGGGCGTTAAGTTAATGAGGAATTATGGAACGTCTACTGGTTTCGGTCATTGAAGGAGCGCGTCCTCGGTGCGCTCTGCCGCTGTGATATCTTCACATTTTGGACCCAGAGAGAACTTTACTCTCTTTATAACAACTAGTTTTACACAATCATCAATCACTGGGAGAGAAAAACTCATCCTCATCCTCCCTGCAGGGATGCAAACTTTCTATTTTTACTTTGTTGCACCTTTCTGCTGTAAAATGTTCTGTTTTTAAGGGTCACACTTTACCTTTGAGGCTGAATGTGGTTTTTAGTGTAATCCGTGATGTCACACTGTCCCGCTTCCCTGGGTACCACTGTCCTTGACAGGTATTGTTATCATTAAGTAATAATAAAAAAAACAACATTGCCCTCATCTTTAAAACATAAAATGTCAGCTGACTGAATGTTTGCAGCTTCTGTAGTCATGCGCAGGTAAACACTACGGCTGCAGACAATAGTCTCTGACTTCTCTGCTAGTTTTACCTACAGCTGAAAGCATCACAGAAACTGTATTTTATTGTTGTCAGTGGACTTCAGTGCTGAGCTATATTAGAGAATCCTGAGTTGGTAAGACTTTTGGGTAATTAGTGCTGATATCAGTTGCAATAAAACCGATTTTCTTTCCTCTTATTCTCATCTGTGCCTCAAACAGTCTCTGTGACATTTAGCATCTTGTCTCCAGTCATCTAGGGGATATTATTGTATCACATTAATATCTAAAGTTGGAGTTCACAATATATTTAATATAATTATTGTGTTCCAAACGGCGCTTTGTGATATTAATATTTAACACAACATATATTGACAATGCAGTTACTATTTAGTCAGCTGATTTACTTTTCAGTTTCATTAAGGTATACCATCCTGCAGCTGTTAAATGCTTATTTGCTGTAAGTTATTATGTCATTGATGAAATGTGTAAAACTTTACGGCATGCTGAGGAGGTTTATTACTCATTTGATTCAGGTGGGTTGGATCAAGCATGCATCTAAAAGCTGTAGGAGATTCGCCTCCAAATGCCGGGCTTTTAGGCCTCCTGTCTTTATGCTCTTAAATTGACCTAAATTAATAAAATACTCCTAATGGTTCAAATTCATTGTTTTTTTTTTTTTTTGTTGTTTTTGTTTTTTTAACAGAAAAATATCTGTGGACAATGATTTCAACCTTTATCCAGGGCAAAACGAATTAATAGGTGAGAGCATTTTGATCATGGGACTCTGGGATGATTACTGACATAAATATAATAAAAATCATTTAACCTGCACATAAAGGTGATTAGTAGTTTAACTCCTCCCAGCCAGTAGGCTGTATATTCACACTCTCTCGGTCTTGTTCCATAATGCTAATGCTAATGTTTAACTTTCCTAATTGGAAGAAATGCAGCAACATTTGTGTACAGTCTGACCCTCCAATGCTCCCTTATTTTGGCTTGAACACTCTTGACTGATGTTTATCCTTGTTTTGCATCTTTTTCCATTAATATGAGGAAAGTAAAGCTGAGAAGAAGCAATTTCTAAGCTACATTGGGTTCTTAGGACCTGGAAACTTCTGCCTAGGCCACCATCAGAGTCAGAAACGACCTTCGGATGTCATCAGATGATGGCTCTTCCTCCCTCTTCATCCTCTTGGGCCTGTGTGCTCCATTTGACACTCTCAACCCCGACATTTTGTTAAACCGTCTCCATTTCACCATTGGACTGACTCCCACTGCTCAGTTGGTTCCACTCCTACCTGACAAACCAGACAGAATACATCTCTATGGATCAGCCCACATCCAGTCCCATTACAGTAACTTGTGTTCCTCAGGGGTCATTTCTGGGGCCCCTGCTATTAATCATATACCTCACTCCACTTCAACTTCTTTTCACTCAACATCTGCCGTTATGATCTCTCATTTCATTGTTACACAGATGACATACAACTTTATGTAAGTGCCACAGCTGCAACCCTACCCTCATCGACTTCATCATCTCCATCACAACTCACTGCCTGTATGGAGGAGATAAGTGCATGGATGGAGCACAGCTTTATCTAAACAGCAACCGCATCAGACACAGTCATGATCCATAAACAGTATAACCTTTTCTAGCTCCATCATCCCTCTTTTAACAGTAGTGTCAAACCTCAGTGGGAAAATCAATCCCAACTTAACTCAGAATCCTATGTAGATCACCTCTGCTGGACTTCTTTTTACCATCTCCAGAATATCTACAGACTCCGTCCCATTCTTTCCCTCCCAGATGTCGAAAAGCTGCTCCATGTCCATGCTGGTCTACACAAATGCTGTTAAGAGCAGAATGTGTGGTTAAAAATCTACAATAAACTACTAAATCTACTTTTAACAGCTGAATTGAGGGGTGCTGACAAAGTTATGCATATCAGATGGGCGGGTTAAAGTGCTGAGGATGATTTAACCTGTTTAGCCAGCTTAGAATTACACAACAGAATTAACACAAATGTTACACTGCTTTATTTATTTTTTTTTTTAAAGAAAACATATCTTCTTTTTTTCCCTATG
>NW_015150787.1:416005-420492 GCF_000732505.1 Cyprinodon variegatus
TTTTTTTTTTTTCAGTGGCCCTAATCCTCTTCCGTACATATTTTATCTCATGGTGGTTGGGTTTATATATGAATGGTGTGAAACATTACTTTTCCTACCAGAGTTCTCTCTCATATATGTATTTACTTGTTTAAAGCTTACACATAGGCCAAGGGGGCCCAGAGTTTGGTTCGGGGCCCTTTTGTATTTGAGTAATTTTGTTTGGCACTCAACAGTAGTTCAGGAGAGGCACAAATGTTTCCCTCCAGAAAAATGTCAGATTTTAATGTTCTTATTTTCTCCCTAATTGGTTCATGTTCATATTGTCATGTTCTTTATAAGGGATGCGGCCCACATGCAGGAAACCATTCAGAGAACCAGAGAAAAGTTTTAACAGGTTTATGGAAGGCACGATGAGTTGGATCCAGTGTTACTCAGAACGCTGGTGAACCGGAACTTGAAGTGTGAAGGGAAGTTCAGAGTTTAGTTCAGGCTCAGTGGGAAACTTGAGCAACGAACAAAGACTGAAACGGACTCACGTTTCCAGAAAAAGGTGTCCTTCCCAGAATCCAGTCTGTGTGGGTTATTCCAGACTTTAGTTGACTCATTGGAGGGCGGACAGGGTTTTACTCGAGTTTGGTTGGTTCCTTGAGGAGCGAAGGAGCTGACTGCCACTTAAATTTCCTGAAGTACTTGAACGATTCGTGTGGAGATTTATCCCCTGCTCAGTGTGAAGCTCAAACAATCCTTTCAGGGGGAGAAGGTCCAAACATCCAGTTTGAATCCCCTGCTCAGTGTGAAGCTCAAACGATCCTTCCAGGGGGAGAAGGCAAAACATCCAGTTTGCAGGGTGACTTCCTGCCGAGAGGCAAAGACAAAAAACAACAAAGATTAAGACTCAGGTGACAAAACTCAGCTTGGCTAGAGTACCGAAAACTGGCAAACACTCTGGCGTCGAGGTAGTGGCAGTCAGCAGCTTAAGAGTCCTCAGATAATGAGGCAACCATCCGCAGGTGTGTGGAAGGGCCAACTACTGTAGAACCAGGCGCCACCTGGTGGTGGAGGGAGAAAACACAAACACACAACCCACACAAACTGGATTCCTAACACATATATTAAGTATTTTCCTTTTATTAGCTATAATTGTTTTCCATTGGTAGTAGAACCAACAACACGCATTGCTTTACTCAAACACTATCCAACTAATGAACACCCATTGAAGTTGTTGAAATCACTGCTTAATTTTGACATATTTTTTTACCATAAATCAAAAACTGATATTTTTTCAAGCAATATTGAATTTCCAATTGTATTTTAGTTTTTATCTGCACTAAACCACAAGCAGGTGGATGTTTCACTCCAGGGTTTCATTGTTTTTATAACCTTGAAAACATGCTTGTCCAGAGTCCTTTCAGGCAGGTCTTTACTGTTACTGCGTGGGAGGCCTCTTCCTTACACTCATGCATGGATCTGTGCTCTAGCCGTAACTCATACTTTCCTTATGTTGCCTGCAAACCCACTGTAAGCGTATTACTGCAACCTAAAGGGCTGGAGTGAGAAATTCAGTGTTTTACTCTTGGTTTATTGTAATGTGACCAAAACTCAGTGCCTCTGCTATATAAAAATTGCAACTAAATTGTAAATGCAATTAATTGATGCAAGGATTTTTTTAAGGACACATTTTTGAAGAGGGGGCTCCACGGTCTAAAAAGAGTGCTTTAAGATTAAATGGTATCTTTAAATTGCCCCTAGGCATTAGTGTGTCCGCTTACGTCTACTCCACTGCTGTATGTCTCTGCCCTGCGCTACACTGGCGACCTGTCCAGGGTGTACCCTGCCTTATGTCCTTAGTCTACTGGAGATAGGCACCAGCCCTATTGTTACCCTCAAAGAGAAGCAGAAAAAGATAGATGGATGGATGGACGGACGGACAGATGGAATACTTTAATTATATTTCCTAGACTTATAAAAAAAAAAAAGAAACAAAAAACGATGCAACTACGCAGCTATCTGATCGGCTGATAGCCTTTTTTCACCTTCCAGTAGCTGAGGAGGGGTTATAGCCACAAGAAAAGGTATTTGGTTTGTTCAGGTTTTTAATTTGAGTAAAAACAAAATTTGCTGTTGTTGCATGCAGCTTTTGGACGTAGCTAACAAAGACTGCGAATGCAAGCGTCGACATATTTATGAGCATATTTAAAAAAATAAAAAATAGATCGACTCGCTATCCTTTTGTACCGACTTCAAGCATTTGTAATGCAGATGTGACTGAATCTTCATAGGTGCAAAAATAGCACTGTAGCACAAATGCTGTTGCACATTTTTCTCTTATTGCTATATAAATCTTCTATTAGTTTAAACGGTAATGTCATAGAACTGTTCAATTCAATTCAGTTTATTTACATAACGCCAATTCCCAGCACATATCATCTCAAGGCACTTTACAATAACTAATAATTATAATAATTAACCTTTTTTTCCAATAATTTAACTTTTTTGAATATGTCCTAATCTGCGGCAGCCTGGCAATATACCACAGTGGTATTTATGTAAAACACTGTATGACTTTGAGACATTAAAAATCAGATATGCAATAGTATGATGGGGACCTTGGGTTAAGTTTCAAAATATTCTGTTAGCTGTGAACAAAAGAGACTTTTGACCAATAAGTGTTGCTATGGCAAAGAAGAGCTGTTTTTTATTTAAATGCTAACATGCTCATGTTTGGCAGTTTGGAACAAAACAACAAACTTGATTTATTATTCAGATAAAAATATATTCTGTTCAATTTACATTAAGATAAACCTTTTATCACATTTCTGACTGTCTTCACACATGTTTTGTGAATAAAACTGTTCATTCTGGTTATCACCCTTCTATTCTCCATAACCGTCCACCAGGCAGGCTGACGAGCTAATTTCATTATGCGATGCTTAGTAGGTTTTATTTCCAGAGGCAGGGTTAGGTATGTGCTCTGACATCAGAGGAAATCAGTTTTCCTCTGTTGAGTACAGATATCACTGGGCTTTGCTGGGTCTCAGCCGCGGGACTGAAGTCTGATTCAAACTGTGACACTTTGGCTGAAATGGTCTTTGAATCATAAAATTCTGCCATCGCAGCCGAATGAATGAAAGACGACTCTGGGAGGAGAATTTCTCACATGGACCAACATCTGGCTGAACGAGATTTCACATTATTATCGTCTTCATCATCACGTAGAAACCCACCTGCGTTTTTACCTCCTTGGGCCAAGGTGAGATAGCATGTATTTAGTGTTCTGCCTGTACAGACTCGCCCATTAAGTTTCATTGTGCCAATGCTGAGGAAGCCCTACCTGCTGTGTCAGCGGTCCCTTGAGCAAAGCTGCTACGCAGATGCCTTCTGCAGCAGGGCGATGCAAATAAGAAGTTGCTTTGATCAAAGCGCTTGCTGTGTTGTTTGTGTGCCGCTGTCGCCTCCGGAGCCCATATGGTACCTGTACAGCACATCACTCATCTCCCTGATGCAGATGAGTACATTTTCCATATCAGGCTGGATTACTGATGCAGACTATTAACGAAATGTGTTCCTCTGACAATTAATTTGCACTTAAAGAGTTTTTTTTTTCATCACTGTTTGAGAAAAAGGATGATTGGAGCGTCTCTTATGTCAGTGTTAATATTATGAAAGCTCTTTTAAGAAAAAGTCTTAAAAGAAGGGAAGAACTTTCTTTAAAAAGTAGATATGAACTTAATAGAAACTGAATTCTCTGCATTACCCATTTCAGCTTATCTTTAGGAACTTTAATTAAAGGCATAGAAAAAAAAAATTTCTGGCTTATGCAGAGAATGCATCAAACAGAAGTTGGTGCATAATGCATCCGTTTTCTGCAACGTTACTTTCGGACCCTTCACCTCAAAAAGTGCCTCTCCAATAACAAGACTCGGAACAAGTCTGAAATAAAGGGTTTTCTCAAGGAGAAGAAGAGAGACTTTAGATTGGGGAGTAAAGAGGAGATGCTCAGGAGAAACTGAGAAGAAGAGAAAATCAAAAAGCATCTATAGGAAGAAGATTAGCTGCAGGAAAACAAGATCAGGAGGCTGAGAAGGAGCTTGAAAACAATTTCAGGTGATAAAACAAACAAAGATTGTGGGAGATTTTGGTAGATCTGAACCAATTCCTCCAGAGGTTAGATGAGAAGATGCAAAAGATAATGGATGTAAACGATGGCTTCACCATGTTTGTGATCTTCTCCAAAAATGGATTCTGTCACAGTGATAAGTGTGCCTTAGGTCTAATGTGAAAGCAATTTAAGTCTCCAAAGTTTTGGTGTTAAAATCAACTTTAGTTCAAGAACAGTTCTTTTGGAGCTGCTCTGGTCCCTCATTTATTATGCTGTTTGTTTGAAAGGATGTGTGGATTAAATCCATGACTTTTCTTCTCACATATTTTTTTCATTTTCTACCAAGTGTTTTCATTTTCCTTTCAACTTTTTTTTTTTTTTTTAATAAAAATTGAATTGCTGTTTT
>NW_015150787.1:420797-438633 GCF_000732505.1 Cyprinodon variegatus
CCCATTACCCACAACATACAGCACTGACAATATACATTACCAATGGATATATGTCTTATCAGATGGTGTGGATTTGTATGTGAAGACATGTGAATGTCTCTTTCCATGTAAACAGAGCTTTTTTTTCTCCCACTTGTAATGTGATATGGGTGCCACTCACACTTTCACCCCCACCCACACAAACAATCTGCACACTTCCCTTTTTGTGGTCTTAAGTCTCATGAATTACTTTGAATTTGTGCAGAAATCATTGATAGTTGCAGGTTAAATGCTCACATAAAAAAAAATAAAAATAATTTTCTTTTCTTATGTGCAACAGCATCTTTCATATATGCAAATGTACCCAAATGGATAAACTAGGTCTAATGTGTGCTTATGAATCAAAGCGGGAGTTTGTGTTGGTGCGTTCCCACATTGGTCTGATCTGTTGTCTGCTGTAATTATGATTACAGCAGCGCCTGGCTCTCCTCGCTCACTGATACATTACCCACAAAAACCACATTAATTGGTCCAACAGTCAATTAGACCCAGACTGTAATTAGGACTGAGCTAATGTCCTATCCAGTTAATCAGTTTTCTTGGAAAGGTCTCTTATAGACTCTGTGCAACAGCAATCTTTGAAGATTAACAGGTTTTGAATTCGTCTTTAATGTTCTCTTTGAAAATGAGTGTGCACGCATTGCTATATTTCAATATTTAATACGTTTTTAAAACAGTAATTAAACACTTTTTTGTATGTTATGTAGTAGAAACAGTTACAGTGGCTGCTGCATGTATCATGCTTCCTGTTTGTTCATCTACGCACTGAAGTTTTCACTTTTCTTTTTAAAGTAGTTCAAATAAAATAATTTACATCGAATATAGAGTGCCTGTGAGCATCTGTTTTCAGGTTTTTCTGCACATTTTTAAATTAGATTTAGAGTACGATTTCACCAAAACCATTTTACGGTCCTTCTGATCGTACTATTAGGATCCTTGTCCTGTTGATAGGAACATTTCCACCGCAGCTTCAAAGCTTTTTTCAGCCTCTAACAGTTTCTCTATTTGGCTTCTTTGAAACGCAGCATGATTCTTTCAACACCGTGTTTCACCATTGGAAGGGTTTGTCAAGGTTGTTTCCAGCACACACAGCCTTTTTGAATAAATGACACCATGTGTGATTGCCTACATGATGTTCATTCCATCATGTCAGTGATGTATACCTAGCTTATGGCAAACAACAACCACAGATCCAAAACGTTTTATATAACCAATGCATTATTAATATGTGCCATAATGTAATTGCCGAGGTTTCCTCATATATAATATTGCATATTACATTTAATTCCAGGGATATAAATTCTGCATAGACCTGAAATGCATGGCCAATTGGATAGACATCAGATCCTCACATTTGATGCATCATGCTTGCATCCATTATAGTGTTTGACTAATGGGTTTCTGTCAACAATTCTCTCACCTGAGCTCCAGAGTAACCAATTAGCAGCCTTTCTGTCTAATATTCATGTTGCCAGATCTTTTGTTTCAGCTAGACGGTCATGTCTTCACAGATTCTTTTCTGGTTTTTGACTGATGGATAACCGTGCTGAATTTTAAAGGGATATTATGTAGGAATTAATGGGGGTATTTCTCTCAAACAAACACTATACCTAGCCTGTCACTGCCTCTAACACGTATTGCGGCAACTGTAGCCACGGTGTGTTAGAAGGCCTCAACAGCGCAGATGTAAGTATGTCATCCAAATTGAATTACTAAACCCAAATAAATCTACAATTCTGTACCAACACTATTGGTATATGATCTATTGTTATGATTGCTATGGGAACAAGCTACACTGTCTAATTAAACCGAATGGAAAAAGTTAGTAAAAAGACAGTAGAGTTCACTAACTTGTGAAGGAGAAACATGGTAACTTAAGGTTCCGCTTTTTTAAATCTTTCTCCTTCATTTGCTCCTTCTACCTGGAGAAGCTAGCCTAATGTTTATCCTTGAGTTTTTTTAAATGTCTTCGGTTTTTCACTTGCTTGGGGATGGTGAGACCGTTTCTTGTGCTGCTGCTGCATTTGCATGGTCCTGCATTGTGTTGCAGTTCAGACTCTCAATCGTTGGTTTAGCATCTGCAGATGATCTTCATCGCTGCCCCTCAATCACACTGAACTGCCAGCAAAGGGAAACGCGTTGATATTCCACGTGTTAGTACTATTTATACATTGCCTGCTTTGCAAATGGCCAACCAGCCTAATGTATGACCCAATATAAAATTCTTCACTTATGAAGATGTTTCTGATTATTAGTGGATGTAATAATACACCAAAAAAAAAAAAAATGCAAATGCTGTCATCGATTTTAGGCAAATTCCTTTAACCCTTTATAGGGCACTCAGTGAAATACTTCGAAAATCTAAATTTCAAGCCAATAGTATTATTGGAATCCAGGACATGTCCTTATTTTCTTTGTAACATTAAAAAAAAAAATGGATATTTTAATGGCAAAAATTAATATTCATATTAATATTAATATGAATGTAATAACAAGAAACGCTAACTTGCCCGAATATATTAAGAAAAATAACAAAAGTGCTTCTATAAGAAATTCATGAAAAACACTCTGAGAGGGAAAGAAATACATGTTTTTGGTACAACATAACCTTAGAGGCATTAATGCTGATACTGGCACTTACATTTTGTTTAGACACCTAAATATAATTGTTAACTAGGCTTATTAACTTTTTCAACTTAATTTACAGTAGATAATATATAATTCAAGAGATCATCTAATCGGTCAAATGCCAAAATAAGATGTACAGCCATGTAGCAGGATCTTTGCTGAATGACTGGATATAGATCTTGTGCTTCTAGAACTCACTGAAGGACAGCAGGGCTGGGGTGGGTGTGGGACTCCATTTGTAAGGGGTATGCAAGTGATCAGAAACGACAACTTTCCCTATAAAGGGTTAAGATGCCCATTTTACTAAATGCTACTTTGAAGTTTTTTTTTAAACTTTCTCCATGAGATATCTGCTGTAATATTTGGTCTTCATTCTATGTATTTAATAATTTTCTCTAATAAAGCTCTTAGGCCTTCATACAACATCTGAATTCTTACTCAGGTTTCATTACACAGAACTTCTCCTTCATTAGGTAAATTCTGAGGCCACCATTAGCATCCTGAGTCAGTGTATCAGAGTGAAGGCGGCTACTGACACATTTGAAAAAGGGGTTGGCCTACCACAGAAATCCAAGAAAAGAGAAACTGAAGTTTTGGGCTGTAACATGAATGTGTTAAAGCTTCACAAAGCACAATATTGTAAAACTCTCCACAGCGTTACGCCCTCCTGAGTCGTCTCACAACGCCACGCAACAAATATGTTGACAGAAGAAAATATGTAAGATGAAAAGAAGCAGACAAGGAAGATATGAAATTCTAGCATTTTTCCTCCCCCCCCATCGACCCCTTCAGTTTACTCGCCTCTATCAGATAGAGGAGAACCAAGGCTGGATCCAAAAAAGACGAGTGTCTGTTTCTCATTCCTCCCCTGTCTCCCTTTTCTTCCCGCTCCTCCGTCATTCTGCCACATAACTTCCAGCAAATACACACAATCGCACACCGACACACAAACACACACTCAAAGTGCTGGTGGCTATGCATATTACATGAGTCCTCCACCTCTGAAGGGGCTCTCTGCTTTTTTTTTTTCATTTTGCAACTTGCAGCCAAGATGATGAGGTGGAAGCCAGATTCTGCACTTAGGACTGCTTCCCTTTTTTCCCTGCAGAAGCTAAAGATGTTGCAATATTATTTATTTATAGTTAACATATCAATGCACGAAGTCGAGCAAATCATTTGTCCATTGATGAAGTGTTTTTATGATAAAAATGTAATAGCTTTAATAACGTCTCTCCATGTTAATTATTATACAGATGTAATAAAGTTTGTGGAAATGTCGAATAGTTTTAGTGGTAGCTCTGATTGTTTGCATTGCTATTTAAAGACATAATTATCTTTAACACAGTATGAATATTCCCTTTAAATGCTATGTTAGTTTTTTTTTTAACATGGGATAGACATTAAGGGAATAGAAAATAAGGACTTAGATGCAACAGGGGGGAGCAGACTTCAGCATGAAACAGGTGGTGCCCCTAAGAGAAATACAGAACAGGTGTGATTACTGACACTACTGCCTTATATCTGGTCTATATTTATTTTTTATATCTGTTTAATTAATATCTCTCGCTAAAACAGCTGAATGCTCTCCTGTTGTAAGGATAGGGCATTTATCTTTTTACCCTAATAATAAATTCCTAATAATAATGTTTAAAAATCCACCTCTCCATAATTGTATCGCTTGTTAGAAGATATTGTTCACAATAATCTCTTTATGAGATTATTTATATATAGCAATGAATTTAAAGAATGCAATAAAATGCAGTTTTGTGACAAGAACCACATTTCTTCATGTTTTTTTTATTTTAGAGCATTGTTCATGTTTATGAGGCTATGATTGGTGTGTTTTTTGCTCCCAGTCAAACAGCTACAAAAATACTCCAAATCGTAAATATCTTCTTTTTTTTTAAATCTGTTGTTATCTCAATAGAAAACCAAAATGATATACTACTTGTCCATGTTTCTAGTTTGGCTAGATGCCTTGTGGTTACCTTCTGGCTGGATCATGGCCTATAAAAGGTGGGAGTAACTCTCCAATGCGTGCGTATTTCAGGAATTCCCACCAGCCCCCGTTTCACAAGAACAATGAGCCAGGATGACTCATTGTTGTGTCTGAGATTGTTGGCCCTTCTCGTACTTACACAGCCCAACTTTGATAAGTGTGTGTATGTTTATGCCTGCTTCTCTTTCCGTTTCATTTCTCCCGTGCCGTTTTATCCACTTCCCTCTCATGCAGTGATTGATCTTCTCCTCAGAGTGAAGCGATGACTGAGAACTTGTGCCACGTTGTTGGTGCCATCTGTGTTGTTAAGAGTTTGTTTTTGTAGGCAGTATATGGAAACTTGAGAACGCCGCTACCTGTCACAGCTGCAGTATGATTGATTAGCCAGTTGGGCTCTGTTGCCTTTGCTTTCCATATGTTTATGTCTCTCTATTATTTTCTTACAATATGCTGTAAAAGTCACTTTGCTAAGTGAACTAGGGAAGCTGTGCCGATATATATGTCTATGTATTATAAAAAAAACGTATTGTGAATTAATGGCATATTAAATACATAGATGAATTTATTAAAAATGGGATTTGAGAGACTTAGAAACAGCTGAGGGTGCCTTTGCAGATGGCATGCAAGCCTGGACAAGTGCTGGAGGTATACTTAATGCTGTCTGTGGTGCAATATTCTCCCAAAACACAGGGGGCAGTAGCCTTGTCTATGTAAGCCTTGTCTATGTAATCAGTAGGCTGTCGCTAACCGACAGTGGTGACAAATAACAAAGGTGGCGCAGGCATCATGCGGGGTAGGCGGATTCACGTGATCATGGTAAGCGAAAGGTAGTGATCATCTGTCCAAACGGTCAGTTAACTTAGTTCACTATATAGTCCACCAGATAGTCCCTGCTCTAATTAGTGATTAAGGGATTCAGGGGTTAGGGCAAAGTCAGAATCAGGGGCTGCATCCTCCAAGGGCCAGATTTATTGGATCATTACGTCATAGCGCAGCGCTGTGGCCTGTTTGGATTTAAAGACTCCTTCGTATGCCAGGCCTTCTTTTGGCCAGGATGGAAGGACTGGGCTTGTGTATTCTTGGAATCTTAGAGTATCCCAAGATTCATTGTAAGTCCAAGCAAGCCGGCAGTTTCCGTGTTCAGAGGAAAATGGGAAATGGCGAAGAACAGTGGTGAATATTGGAAGTGCAGTATGATACAAATATGTGAAGAATCTCGACTTTAAATAATGAGAATAGTTCATTTAAATGGTTATTAAGTCATATATGTTAATGTTCGGTTTATTGATAGGTTTCCCTGTGCAGGTTTAGCTGACATTATGCTACGTTTGCACCAAAAGCAACAAGAACATCAAAAACGTGTGAAGAAGTGGTTTTGATGCGCCTAATGCGCACATTGATGCGCGTTAGGCAGAGCTACCCTATTCTTTCTTTGCCTGTAACAATGGCAGCTATATTTGCTGTGATCAGTGGGAATAAAGTCGTTTTAAAATGTTTTTAAGTGAAAAAGTCCACATGAAAACTTCCTCTGTGCAGTCAGTTCATCCAGATTATGATCCTGCATGCAAATATTATTTCGCTGTCGGAGCCGCTCAGACCCCCACAATACAGGCGATGCTTTGTCATTGGAAATCCCCTTCAACAGCAGCCTCTGGCCCGGTCACCTCTTCGCGGTTTGCCGCGGCGGCTGGAAAGCGGTTTTCATGTCCGTAATCCAAACTGAACGCACCAGTATAATAAAAGCAAATAGCCTAATAATAAAAGCAAACGTTTTACTGGCAGATTCCTGCATTTTAAGTTAATTTAGGCGTTAATAAATTGTTTCAGAGGAGTGATCATAGCGCTCTGCAACAGCAATGCTGTGTCTGTCTACCTGCCAGCTCCCAGATCAGCTTCTCTGATTGGTTAATGTGGCGCGTCGAGCAGCAAAAGTTAAATTTTTCCAACTCCAGCAGCAGCTGTGTTTGCAGCGCGTCGCACACGTCAGGTGCTCAAACTCAGGCGCTGCTTCAGCTGCTCAGACGCACTGATCCTGCTGCTCAAAACGCGCTGCAGGACATTTTGCTGCGCCTTGGAGCGCGTCAACTATTGACTTTGCATGTAAACTGGCTGCTCCTGCTGCCTTTGCTGCGTTTGGTGTGAACGTAGCATTAGAGCACAGTTTACGATATCTGTGCAGGGGGGGACTACAAATCTGATATCTGCGATGACAGTACTGCTGCTGAAGCTTCAGAAAACTGTCATTGGGACACAGAAGAGCAGCAAAAGTTCGGCGTCCATTCTTTGCCTGCTCTGTGAGTCAACTATCACGGTTGCTAGGCGACAGAGCTAACTTAGGGGCGGTGAAAGCCAGATAAGACAAGACCTGTTTGAATCCATAAAGGAGGGGAAACAAACCCAGCATTACTTTGAAATGAACTAAACACTTCAGGTGGAATCAAACCTTTATTTGAGCTCTTACATGTTTTATAAAAAGATTTATATTAAAGTTTTGATTTACAACAATCTGATGAAGCAGATTTATTTTAAAGCAGACCTGGCGTTGAGCAAGAAATTAATTTTATGTTTTTTATAGATCCTTCTTAAAGCTACAATGGGTAATTTTCAGCAACATCTAATGGTCAGAATGCTGTTGTAGTTCAAATGCCAAGGACATAAGAAAGAGGGATTTCCCCCGACGTCACATCCCTGCTAGAGAGGAAAGACATACATGTTACGTAGACATCAAAAGAGTCTGCGCTCGCTGGGCCGATCCACACTACATCCTGCTATGTTTTAGAAGGAGCTGAACTGTCTTTACTTGCGATTTAAACCAAGTTGAATGCAGTGTTTTGTGAACCTGCCTGCTGAAGCAGATGATTAACTACCCAGTTTAATATGGACGACCCATGTCTGCAACCCACGGAGCAGCAGGGCCCAATTGCTGTTGTGCTGCTGAGCCGGGACCCATTGATATGTCTACTGTTAGGAGCTGTTCTGCTCTCTGTCTCATTTTATTAATATTATTTTATTAGACTGTGTCGGACTGTATATAGGCCTATAACTTGCCTCAGTCCCACTCGAGTGTAATGCCGATGTCTGTATTTAGTAGTTTTTAGCTCTGTGGTGCCGTAGCGCAAAAGATGTCTGCTTCCACAAAAGGAAGCCAACAAGTGTGTAAATATTTATAGCAATTTCTAAGGCAAAGCAAACATAAAGCTAGAGACTTGAAGTTCATAGGTGATAATAAATAACATTATTTATTATTACACATTGTACCTTTAAGATTTCAAATGATTTGCACCTTTATTAACTTCTATAAAGCACAGCTAGTATGGCTTTTAGGTAAAAGAAACCAAACTTTTATTATTCTGTGTGAACTAAATATACAAAATACCAAAAATAAAAAAGTTTTGAGGAAAACTTCTGCTCATCCAGCTTGTCTGCTCGGGTAAAAAATAACAAAGAACTGCTGCGATCCAGAGCAGGACATGTCTGAGCTTTCTAGAGACCATGGCAGAGGTAGAGGCAGCAGCAAAGGGAATATTTTCTCACATGTAGATCAGTGGCAGCAGGACATCTGGGAGCTGACTGAACATCAGGGTTCGATCAGCAGCAAAGGCAGGTCAATGTTTGGTTTGTTTTTTTCTCTTTTTTCTTTGACAGGATAGTGCTGAACCACCGCTGCTGCAACACATTTCAAAAGTATTCACTTTTTTTTTTAAACTTTCTCATATTTTTCATAAAATAGCAAACTTTTCTTCCCTAAAGGACTTAAGTAAATAACTTAGATAAAACAAAGTCTACAGTACACCATGACACTAACACCGAATATGTTTGAACCTACATGCTAGGCTACACTGAGAAGGAAGGAAAACTGCGTTTCTTTTTTATCGAACTTTTATCGACTCTCTTTTTTTCTATTGCGCCACACGTCTATCCATCGATATATATCGTTATTGAATTATTGCCCAGCCCTAACGAGACGACATTGTTGGTTTGGTAATTTGCTTCCACTTCTGATTAATTAGCAATGAGACCTATCCCTCTGGTGCCTTAGCGCCGGGTGTTTTCTGAACAGCCCCGGTGTTACGCCTGTAACAGGTATAAGATGCATTAACCCCCAAAATGAGTCCAGATTAATGATTTTTATTAAAAAAAGATTTGTTTCAACTGTATTCCATGCAATCCAATCATCCACCATGGCCTGACAATGAGTGAAAAGAAAAAGGAAACTAAAAAAGTGATTATTTCCGCACACGCAGCACCTGTTAGCCAGCCTCATTCATTACTCTTACAGGATAATCTTGTTATCTCGAGAAATCAATAACCGTTTTCTTTTGATAACAAGATAATTATCTTGTTATCTCAATGTAACATATAACAATGTAGTTATGTCATTATCTCGAGAAGACAAAGTAAAAAAAAATTGAGTACGGCTGCTCCAGACTTCCGTAGCTCTCAGCTTCCGTACTTATTATTTGAAATATCTAACAAATTATTTTTCCTGGTTTTCAGAAAGCAATACTTCAAAAAAAGAAATAATAGAAAAAAGCAGGAAGAGGAGAAGAGACTGCTTCATGTTGCATCCAGACAGACATTCCCTTTTATTTTAAAATCCTACCGGATCCTCTCCATTCTTTTCAAGTCAGACCTCTGGTCTGGCTCATCTGTTGTTTAGTAACGGATGCATTATGCCCCTTCAAGAACAGACTTCAAAGGTCTTTCGGACGGCCGACAGAGGAAAGCTCTTGCTTATGAACCAAGGCTAGAGAGCAATGCTTTCAGTCGTCCTGGTTGAGAACTTGCTACTTCTTATGCCTTTCAAACAGCCTCAAGAATTGTTTCCAGAGAGCTTCTTGGAATAGATTTTAATCATCAAGGCCAACATGAACGGTTGGACAGAGTGGAGATTCTGGCTTTGGTAGTCCCAAGGAGAACTTCAATTTTCAAACAAAATTTTTGTATAAAGTTTAATGCAGGTACATGCTACTTTTCAATTTAAGCTTCTGGATTTCCATTAAAGGTAATCTTCACATTTCTACTTCTCAAAATATATTAGGTAATTTCAAAAGTGTCTGTCGACATGGATGTGCAGGTTAATTTAAGAGGACCATGACTTGTCTGCATCTAACCCGGACCCAGGCTTCATAAAACACCTTAAAGGTGGTCTAAGTTAGACCAGCTAGGCATCCGTGTCCAACTTGAATATCTGACCTTACCAACGCAATTGGTCAGACATTATCGTAAGCACACTTCTTCACACTGTGGAAAGTCTTCCCAATAGAAATAAAACTGTTGTGGCTGCAAACAGGGGTCTGAAATAAGATTAAATCCTCTGACACACTCAGCTTTGTATGTGAGCTGGAAGGATTGAATAGTTTTTGTTTTATAGTATGCCACGTAAGAAACCAAACTAGAACACACATTTTTTTAATTTTCCAACTCTTAATTATTTCACAGACTGCATCAAACCGACCATATCAATGCTTTTTGTTTTGTTTTTTTGCACTATGTTTTTTCTCCCAATGTTTACATTTGATCACTGCTGCACTTCAAGAAATGGAAATGTCATGAGAGCTGTGCAAGATAAAATAATAAAAAGTTGTCTAAGTCTAATATGCCTCTGGGACTTCCCACACTGGCAACATGCTTTAGACTCATATATAGTCACTTACACTCTCACACCTTTCACTATTTTCCTTAATTCATTTCAAAATCAAATCAATCCATGTGTTTTAATGGCAGATTATCCGTTTTTGATCAGGGTGTCTGGGTCATGTTTAAAGGAAATGGGCATGTGGCCATCTCCAAAATAAATCAGGCTTTTTGTCTTTTAAATGAAGAACAAAAAAAAATCTGTCTTAGACTTGATTTTGTGAGTTGTACACAATTAGAATACTTTTTTGTATCTTATTGCTACTTACTTCTTAAGCCTTTAGTTGACTTCAAATTAATAAATGATGTTTTTCCACTGTCAGCACTATATATAGTTATAGTTTGCTTTACAGTATGCTACACACTGTGAGAAAAACACTCAAACGCCGATCTCACAGCTTTCTCTTTCTAATTGATATGTCCTGTGAGTGTTGGCTACGCTCGCGCTGATTGGTCCACTGATGGGATGGATGCTCCTCAGTTTGTGCCCTAATTTGTAACAGCGGAGACATCCGCGTTGAGGACATGGGTGAAAGGAAAAATAAAAGAGAGAGATGCTTTTCCTCCTAACTCCCTCCTTCCCGACACATTCTTCACCTGGCATGCCTCCTAGTGATTACAGTTAAAGGAGGGCACCCGCAGGAAGAGGCAGACAGTCGGGGAAGATGGATTGGCCGAGCAATCGGGCTGGGACCGAACAGATTAAAGCCTGGTCTCGCTCGCCAGCTTCTCTTCTTCATCTCACTTCTTTCAACATGTGACTGTGGCGTCAAAATGAGGCTACAGTGCAGAAAGTAGAGCAGGAATAAGTTTGGATCATCTTCAGAGCTCTATTCTGCAGCCAGAGCCTTTTATCGAATCAGGATAAGAATCGGCCTGATTATGACTGTGTGTATAATCAAAGAATTTGATTTAGATTACTGCCGTATTTACATGTTTCTTACCTCTTTTTAGTCAATCTAGATAACCCTTGGACCTCTATGGACACAAGTACACCCAAGTATGTTGGAGCCTCCTAGGGATTAGATGCAGATTCCTCAAACATGGAGAAACTGTTGAGATTTTTCTAAAAACACAGTTTAAGTGATTGGGTATTTGTTGTTTTTTTTTTGTTGAAAAAAAGTGATTGGGTGTTTAATAACGTTCTCTTTATTGTCGACAGGGAAATGTGTAGAACTGAGAGGATGTCGAGGGCCAAGAACTTAGCTGCTGTCCGTATGGACAAGGCAAATGCAATCAGGAAGAAAGAGCAATAAAAAGAAGAATGTTTCAAAAACTAAGGCTAACTCGAGAAACAGTGTAAACCTGCTCAGCTTGGAGGAAGCAGAATCATGCTATACTTGACAAATCTGCAAGGTTCAAATTATGAAAATTTGTAGCTATGCAAACATCTCCACATGGAAAAACATGGTGGATGGGCAACAGATTCTACTGGCAAGAGTTATAAAATATAAACAATAAGTGACATCTGGCTATCTTCCACATAAATATCACCACAATCAGTAGATTGGAAAGAAATTACTGTAAATCTTGGAAGAGACTTATAAAATGTTTGGAACAGCTTTGTTTTCTACTTACTCACCTATGCCCTATTTACACTACCCTTTAGAAAGCGTGGCGAGAACGGTCCGAGCGAGTAACTGCTGAGTGTAAGTGGAAAGCAAATGAACTGGTCCGTGCCAGACAGAACCGAACCGCTCTAAATCTAGTACTAGTTCAACATTGTTCAGTTGTGGCTTGGTTCTCTGATAACAAAGAGTGCATGAGCAGATGGTGTCATCTCCTAATTACAGTCAGCTGACTTATTTTGTGGGTTTTCCAGCATGTCTGGCTTTGCAATTCACAGATCTTTTTACCTGTTCACAACACGGACCTCTTCTCAACTTAATAACAATAAATGGCATCAAAAGAACGTGGTGCATCATGGGGGGATGCCGAAACAGAGGCTGTCATGGAAATTTGCGTGGAGGATGTTATCCAGGCACATAAGTTTCTGAATGTTATGGGCACCGCCATTTTTGTTAGCGTAATTCCCACCTTGGCTTAGAAAAACTTTTATTGATTTTGTTTTGTACAGCTTTCGTGACATTTCCATTCCTTAAAGTGAAGCAGTAATTAAATGTGAACATTGTGAATGAAAAGAAAAACACGGTGCAAAAAAACGCATTGATATGGAAGTTCAGAGCATTAAATATATATGGTGCAAATATGCAGTGTTTCGGTTTGGTAGTTTGAGAGCTGTAGTATTGTGGAATGCTGATAGGAGGCGAGGTACCATGCTAGCGTGATGTCTAAATGTAAATGTTTGTAGGAACCAAGCTCAGCATGGTTAAATGATCCAAGCTCGGTCTGAACTGAGCACGGATTGGTTTTAGACTGGTAGTGTAAATTGGGCAATAGTGTTCTGTTTTGTGTTGTTCGCACCCCTCTAGAATTGGCCAGAATATTGAGTAGAAGGGAAAAGGGATTACCAAGTATAAAAGTTGCAGATTCCACATGTGTGTTACGAACGACCGTCAGCCATAACAGTGTTTAGTTTCTCTTTGGCTGGCACTGGTACTGGTAATTTTTTACAAAACACAACAACACATTTTTACAGTAGGGCCACTGAAGGTAATTGAGATCATCATCATTTTAGAGAAAACTCAGAAAACCAAATAACATGTATTAATCTGCAGATTCCCATGAATAAAAGGAACCAAAACTTTAAATTTGATAAATATGAACTCCTGCAGATGTTGACTGTATTGAAATGTTTGACCATAATCTGTGTTTTTAGCACCATGCTTTAACAGAGCTAAAACAGTAAATCTCTTAAGCTTCCTGTAAAAGCTGTAAATAGTTCTTAGCTTTAATAGCAATGTGGGTATTGTGATGGATGTATTTATTATTCATGTCTTACTTCATTGGGCTTGGTGTTTTAGGGTCGACTCTAGCGATTTCGGTGTCACTAGAAGCAGAACATCCAGCCATAAGAACAATAATAAAACCTAATTTGTTTTCAGGCCTGTTTTCTTTTAAGAGGAACAAGTGTGTAATAAGAATGATAATGTTATGTTTTACGACGAGGTGTTGGAAACTCTGAAAGTCTGTTAATCACAGTTCTTGTTGTCAAAACTGGCCGGCTTAAGCTCATAATCCGCTCAGCTATTTTCACTATTATCCCCTCTCACTGACAGGCAGATACAAACAACCTCAGCAGGGGCTAATACTATATCAGCGGGGCACAATCGCCCGTCCAAGGAAGAAATGCTCACCATCTGCTGTGTTTACACTTCCAGACTTTCAGTCGGTATTCTTTTGACAGCCTTTGATGCATTAATGATTTCCCTTGTCTCTTGGCTCTCTTGGTTTGTTCTATCCCTGTTTACTCTGGAGTTCGCTGCATTCTTTCATCATAGCTGGAATCCCCCCAGGTTCTCAACTTCTTACTAAAGCATCTCAGAAAGAAACGCAGCACGAAAAGATAATTATTTTGAGAAATAAGCACTGTTCAACAATGATAAATGTTGAGTCTTTTTAGAAATCTCATAAATATTTTTACATAAATAGCATCCTGCAAAACAATTAACTATTAATTATAATGGTATATATTTTTCTAGATTTTTTTGTGATAGACCAACACAAAGAAGCACAGTTGGAGGGTGTTGCCTTGTGTCTCTCTGTTTCGCACTCAGTGTCATGCATGTTTTGAGCAAAGTTGACCAGCAGGAAAAACAGCAAATTAAACAGCCATGCAGAGCAAAAAGTTGTCATATATTTACCTTAAGCTTGGCTGTGACAAAAGGTAGAAGCAGCAATCTAACATGGATCAGTAATGAACCCAGGTTTTAATGAATGTATTACAATCAGGCAGGTTTGCACTTACTTTATCTCCTCTAATGCGTTTTTACTTTTTAAATTAAAAAGTCAAAAACCAACTCAAGCAAATGCGAAAGATTTTTTTTTTTTTTATTTATTGCGTTTATTTTAACATATCTGTTTTGATCAAGCTCTTCTAAAGTGCTACTCCAGAAATAATGGAAACACATCTTCTCTTTCATCAAGTCTGACAGGTTTCTCATGACTTATGTCAAATGACCGTCTATCATACTGACCTTATTTCAAGTGCCTAACAATAGTTCTTCAACTTTTGCCACCTGAGCCGTGGAGCTCTACTGCTCCTCCAGAGTTACTATGGACCTCTTTGCTGCTGCTTTTATTACCCCTCTCCTTGTGTGGCAAATGTAAATCCCTTTACTTTTCCACAATGGGGAAATTCACTCTCTGCATTTAACCCATCCCCTTTGGGAAGCAGTGGGCTGCCACTGTGCGGCGCCCGTGGAGCAGTGTGGGGATAAGGATTTTGCTCAGGAACCCAGAGTGGGTATCAAACCAGGTACTTGCAACCTTCTCAGAGCACAAGCGCACTGTTCTAACCATTAAATTAGACTGACTTAATAAATGCACATTTTAGATAGTTTTGAAGAGGTTGCATTAGCACAATTATCACGATTCAACTGGCCAAACTCAAAACCCATACAAAAAAGACTGCAACAACCGAGGAGAACAATGGATGGTAATTCAAATTGCATCTGACTTGGAGGGAAGTTTCTATTTTGCACTAGTTTGTGGATGTAACAGGACATCATTTCACAAAATTAAAGGGTCATGAGTACTTAAAAGGGTATTTTGTTAGACAAAATCTGCTCTGTCTTCAAACATCGGTGGCTGTGATACTGTGTACCATAACTGTGCTTGTGGAACAATATGAGTACTGGAAATGGACCCCAAATTTCCACTGTTTCTTTCTGTCACTAAAAAGTAATTTAATTCTGTAAGTAAATCTTCTCAGGCGTAAAGCATGTGTGTGATACACGGAATCTTGTATGTGCAGACAAATGAGACAGACTAAAAGAGCAAAACAAAACCAGACTTTATGAGAGGAGAGAAGGTGAGGACAACATTTCTGAGCTGAAACTAGTCGCTCGGATTATGTTCAACAAGAGGAACAGGAGCAGGTGGAGTCACCGCTCCCCGGAGCCTCAATCTGTCACCGCAGAGTCGGGCACACAGAGTCAGCCCACACATCTGTGCCAAACTGAGCCACAACATGAACAACTAAGATGAGCGAGAATTCTCCCTCACTGTTTTCAAAATTCCTGGATTCAAGATTTAACCTGATTTCCATTTACTCAGATTGTTGGATGTTTTAGACAATTATATTTTATTTGCAATCTAACAATACAAATTTTTATACTAATCCAGACCAAGAAAAATGTAGAATTAAATGCAGCACTATCATACTTTCCATCCTTATGCTTTTAACAAATGTTCATTTCATTGCATCAGTCTTTTCCTTTAGTGGTGGTTCCCGACCAAATTTATAGGGGAACGATGATTTTAATGGAGCACAAAAAGGAATAAAACAAAAAATGTCAGGGCACTGTAACATTAAAAATAAAAATCAGTTACAGTGTATCTGCCATATCATCTTACAAAATCGATTTAGCATATGTCTTCAGTACAGGTGCCATAGCAGAAACCAGGTTCAGCTCAAAAGGGGGCCACTGGCCCCTGTTGGCCCTTGTCTAGAACCGTCCATGCCTTTATCTATCATCAAACATGGATGCTGAACATAGTGGAAACATGAAAACACTAAACTTGATCTTAGAAACTATAGGCCTTGTAACCACATCAGTGCCTTTTGTTGTCTCCAGAGAAGGTCTTTTAGAAATCCTTTAACTTTAATAAATGTCCAACACTTGCAAACAGTCCTCATCAGTACTTGACTGCACTGACCCAACCCATTCAAACCAATAAGATATAAAATAAAATACAAGAAAGGGCCTAATTCTTCCACACCAGACATCAGTATTAACTGAACTGCATCAGACTAAAATGATGCTATGCAGCTGGTTGCATTAATTATACCATTAGCTTTTCACCTACTGTAAGTAGTTAGCATCTGCTAACACACTCTTACCCTGTCACTGGTAATGTATAGACAGAATAAATCAATTGTTTGTCAAATAGGTTATAGAAAAACATTAGGAAGTTTTTTTTTTTCATTGTTTTTAATGTTTGATGTTGAATTAACTTTTATATAAAAATATTTTTCAAGAGTCCAGATTTCACTCCGTATGCCTACTGGTTGACTAAATAATCCAAATTTAAGGCTTTTTTTTTACTGTACTGCTTTATTCTCAAATAAAATGTCATTTTTTCTATGGGTTGCCTAATTTCTAAATTATTCTAAACTTCTAAAAGAAACAAAAAGAATATTCAAAATAGCGCTGCCAGCCTTTCAAGACCAAAGAAGCTTTAGTGATTCCTGGAGGGAGAAGCAAAAAAAGAAAATCATCATATCAGGGCCTATTTTATTAATAAAGGCCATGAATAAAACAGAAATGAAAGAGATAATGCAAAATGAAATAGGTAAAATCTAGGCCACTGATGTAATAGACTTAAAAAGTGTCTCCAGAAGATCTAAGTGGAAACTAGAATGGAACTGGACAGATTTACAGGTTTGATATAGGGATTTATATATAGTCAGCTCTTAGTTCTTTTAATACAGGAGCAAAGAGCTTTAATGGGAAAAAGGAGTAACACGGAGACTCTAATTTTTCCATCTTCTCTGTTTTGTCTTTTATAGTCAGGCAGTTTAAGACAGTCTGAGCACGCAGAGGCCATAGGAAGACGACGACCCCCATGAGGGGTCACAAGGACAATCAGCTCTTTTTATGAGCGGATGGAGTGGCAGCATCCATCTAATCCTGATAGAAATACTGTGTGAAATAAGAAAAAAAAAAGTTTGACTGCTGCTGAGAGTGCTGTGGCATTTTAGAGGTTTTTTTTTTTTTTGTCCTGGAGCAGAATTACTGCCTGTCAGGAGCTCTGAGTGGAGAAAGGCCTTCAACAAGCAGAGCGGGGAGCGGGGGCGATGGGCTCTTTGTCAGAGGACCTGATTGTTGTACGTGCCATGTCTTTTCACAACAGCAGACCCCCACTCAGTGGATACTCTGCTAGGAAAATGTCAAAAAGGGGATCATCAGAAGAGGCCACATACTCTTCTGACAACAGAAGTATGCAATCCGTTATATTATCTATATTAAACTATGCATCCCTCATGCCTTGAAGATCAGACACTGCTTTCATCTGCAATGCTCTCTGTTTTAGGGAATGGACCCCATTTAATTTCTCTTCTAACTTCCTTTTGTTTCTATCTTTCTTATTGTCCCCTTGTCTCTCTGCTTTCTAATTCAGTGCTGGTGCCTCTTTTATCTTATTGTCCCCATTGCAAACATATAACCAGCATGTACAGTATGCGCTATATGAGAAGTGTCATTAATCTCCTCATCCCGTGAGGATTACGTTGTTTGTGTGAGTAATGAGCTCTGGATGTCCATGCTGTGTCTCAGTTGTCCCTAATTGGTGCAGCTTGACTCTATGAGAGGAATCAAGAGTAATTAATGTCTTCTTTAGCTTGAGAATCTAATCTTGCTGCATCTTAGACTTGACAACTTTTAGATCCTCAAAGAGCTTTTTTTTTTT
>NW_015150787.1:439633-473511 GCF_000732505.1 Cyprinodon variegatus
TTCTTAAAGGCTAAAGTTATTTCTGTATTTCATAACTACTTTATTCTATATCACAGCTGAAAGCAATATACACCTCCACTTACTGTAAAAGAAAGTTTGATAGGGCCAAAACACATTATCACTACTGGCTTTATACAGTAGGATGCAGATTTTACTGCTGCAGCTGCAAGAAACAGATGATGTTTCTGAACAGGTATGATGAAGTATCCACTAAGTCTGCTCCAGCTGGATGTTCTTAACGGGAAGTATCAGCAGCTTTACGGTAGTTTATCCAGATTTCCTTTAAATTTCAGTCGATAGCTTCCTCTTTTCCCATTAATATTGGAATGACGGAAGGCTTCAGTTATTTTCTCCTAAATCACGTTCATGTGGGCCAAAAAATGTTCATTTGCCTTTTCATAATGTATGACGGTAATTGTTTAAATCATCTGCAGACATTTGTTTTTTTTCAGACATTCATACATTTCTCTCTCTGCTGAAGTATCAAATCCACTGGCGGAAGTGAAGCAGAAGTAAAGTTGTCCTTTTTTCCCTACTCCCAGTCCCATTGTTGTCATGCTGGCTGTGCTGTTCCCATAAAACACTCTCCGTCTGGCTGGGAACGGAGGCCACATACATCTTGCGCTTCTGTCCCCCAGAGAGCAGCTTGTGCCCTGGCGTACTACATTTACTTCCTTGACAGCTTAGGTGTCATTCGTCTCTGAAAATCAAATCAGTTTTATGTCAAGCTCGTTTAAGCACATCCTCCTTCATTCTGTACTCAGAGAACACGATCAGGATTAATATTGGCTTGGATTCGGCTGGAGCACACTGACTGTGTCAGCCGCTGGAAGCTGTAACGATGCTCCAAATAAGGTTATTAGATTTCTTTTAATGAATAATGTTGGTTTGAATGAGAAAAAATGTAATAATTTGTAGCAATAACACACTATATTAGGTTAACGCATCAAGGGTTTCTTATGAATATAATAGATCAACCTCAGTAAGTGTTAAAAATCAATCTGATGAAGTTAATCTTTCCTCGATTATTGAGCCATTTTCTCACAGTTTTACTGTTATTATGAAAATGTATTTGTTTGGAATTAGATTTTTAACACACATTAATTGATTACTCATCATCTGAATAAACTAATAAGAAAGCTAAATATAAAACAAACCATTTAAGATAACTTTTTATGAGTAACTGAATAGATATAAAAATATTTGTCAGGCTCAGAACAGAAGGATCCACTATTCAAAGAGTACAATCTAATGGTCTTATAGTTCAGTCGAAATCAGGAGGGTGAGGATGGTTCCAGCTGCCAATGCTGCGCAGCGTTCACTGCACAAAGAAACCCAGATGCTGATGTATCAGAAGTCAGAGGACAGTAGGAATGTAGGCAGGATAATCCAGAAGACGAAGCCAAAGCCAATGTCGGTGACGTGCTCGGTTGTCAGAGCCAGGAGGACAGATATCTGGTGAGGTGCTGAGGGAGAATCAAGAATGGCGTTGCATAACAGTTCCAGGTATGGTATACAGCAGGAGACTCCAGAAGGAGTCAGAAGACAGGTCAAGTAAACAGATCAGATGGGAATAGGCAGGCTCAGAGGTCTAGAGGCAGAAAAGGTCACAATCAGGAAATCAGAATACAGGAACGCTAGAATAACTCTCACCAACAGCTCAAAATAATCTGGCACTGATGACTGTTGGGTCAATCTCTAATGTTATGCTCTCTCTGCTTTTTCTCATAGTAGCTTTGCCTCATCTGTTCCTGTTTGGCTGTGTGCCATCCTGGAGAGAAATATCCGATCGGCCTGTTTTTCAGTGTAGTCCTGTTTCTCTGACTGACTGGCTGGATGTGTTCTCTTCATCCTCTGACATGGGAGCTGGCTCGGGGCTCGTCTGCCTGGCTGTGCGTTTCCGGGAGGGGGCCGCCTTTTACAGTTGCCTTTTGTATCTCTGCTTCTGTCTCCTTGAACCCCAGTCGGCCTCGACAGATACTGGAGGTTTCTTCCTGTTAAAAAGGAGTTTTTTCTCTCCACTGTCACTACAAGCATAATTAGTGTGAGGGGTTGCAATGGACTGGTTTTCCTTAGAAAACTTTGAATCAGTTTGACTGTATAATCTGGTGAACTGTAAAGTGCCTTGAGATGACTTGTGTTGTGAATTGGCCCTATATAAATAAACTGAATTGAATTGAATTAAATAGAGGTTAATGCAGGTGGATCAGATGAGTCATAATGAGAACTAGGCAGAGCTAAGCAGGTGTGTGAAATGAATAGTTAGACCAGGCATCAGTGCGGAGGTCATGACAAAATTAGCTGAAAATGCATCTAAATATTAGTGGCATCTATCTGGAGTTTTTTCATTTCTTCTAGTATTTGAAATCAGTTTAACATAAATTAGATTTTTTTTTTCATCTTACTGTGGTCCGACATCAGCTCATGCATCACTTCTTTCAACCAACCTTGGACCTTGACAAGCGTGACTCCTATGCTACAGTCTTTCTGCCGACACATGGGTAAAAACATCAGCATGAAGGTTATCCTGTGGCTTAGCAAGCCCAGGATGCCAGATGGCTTTCAACCATGGATATTTAAAAAAAAACTAACTGGACATGAAACATACTACAGAAAGAAAACACCCTACAGCAGGGGTGGCAAACTGGTTCCAGTGTGGCTGCAGGTTTTCTTTCCAACCAAGCAATAGCACAGCACACTCCAGTCATCTCACCAAGTGAGTCCAATCTGAATATGATGACCTAATGAGATGACTGGGGTCTGGTGTGCTATTGCTTGGTTGGAAAGAAAACCTGCAGCCACACTGGAACCAGTTTGACACCCCTGCCCTACAGGAACATGATGTTAAAAACACACTGCAAAAACAATCTAGAAATAGGTCAATATTTCTTAAATTAAATGTATTTACCCTTAATTTGAGCAGGTAAATAAGATGATCTGCCAATGGAATGAGTATTTTTACTCTTAAAATAAGATAATTAGATAATATGCACTTGAAATAAGACAAATCAATTGTGTTTTCTTATTTTAAGTGTAAATTGTCTTGTTCCTTTGGCAAAATGTCTCTTTTACCTCCTCATTTCAAGAAAAATGCACTTATTTTAAGAAAAAAATTACTTATCTAGATTTTTTTTCCATTGCACTGCAGGGAAAAATACAAGACAGAACTTTTATACAAGGTCCTGCACAATTAGGTAAATATGAAGCAAGCTCACAAAAAAACATTCTATCTATTTTTAGCAATAAAATTAGCTTGATTGATCCTCTTCTCTTGCTTTCTCTGGTTCTGTTCAGACTCTTTCTTTTCTGAGTGGCCCCTGAGCTCAGTCCCAGTCGTATATCCTTCACACAAGAAGGCCAACAACAATATGTACAAGAAAAACAAAATAATTCTATAATCTTTTAATCATTTCATTAAACTTCAGAGAGAGAGAGATAGACAATCAGATAATTGATCTGAAAGAGCTGCACTTGCTGTCAAACTGTAATTTTTAAATAGATAAACAAAGAAAAGAAAAGAAAAGCCAAATTTTGAAGATTTGGCCAACATCACCCACATGATAAGAGCCTTTTTCATCCCTGTTAAAAGTGGGACTAGATGCAAATTCAAGGTGTAGGAATTGGCCGTCAGGAAAATTAAAATGTAAAGATATGTGATATTTGTAAAATATGTTTCTGTACACTGTTGACTTTATAAAAGTAATAAGTATAACCACTGTTGTGTGCCCACAACAGTGTAGCCACTGTGTCATAATAATTGTTTTTCTTCTATATTTAAAAATCAGAGAGGAAAAGGCCGGATAAAGTCTCTTGATTTATTGAACCTTTATTCAGAACCGTTTGTATTGTAGGTAACCAAAAGATCAACATTATTTTGTCACTTTAAAATACATAGTTTGAGGTCAAGCTTCTTTTTTTTGTTTTTTTTTTCTGGCTCCTACTTTCCGTGTCCTTATCAGCATGCTATCCGATCCTCCTCTGACCGAGTGATGGTGTCTGACATCAGTGGAAGAATCTGTTTGGATATTTCTTCTAAATGTCTCAAAACAAACATAAATGAATTGAGATCGAGCAGTTTTGCTGTTTGCATATGTTTTTGTTTGTTTTTTTGTTTTTTTATCTCGCCCACTGATAATCCCAATCACAGACTTACTGTCACAGTCATGGCAGATATAGCTGAAATCTGAACCTCCCTGATGCCCACACAGGCCTGGGAAGGGAGATACGGAAGGACTGGTACAGACAAAATGGAGAGTAACAAAGACATACAGACAAGTAGCTACACGACAGAGAGAGATAGAAATGTGTTTTTAGATTTAGGGATAAAGATCAACCCTTAACCACTGATGCAAAGTCGTTTTTGTTATTTCTTTACCCAGGTTAGAAGGGTTCACCTCAGTGGATGAATCAGGGAAGACCCCCCTGAACTCACACATTAAGAATATCTCAGCTGAAATGTGAGACATTGAGCTTAAACCTCTATTTTATTCAGTCTTCAGGGAGTATGAGTAGCTGTACTCCTGGAGATGACCAACCTACCACCTAAACATCACATTTTGTGCCACTTAAACAGGTTTAAGGATTGCAATGTGACATGCTCAACATCTGTAAACATTAGTTTGGAAATCTCACCAACCTTTCAATTTGATCTAAGGCTTGTATTTTAACTTTACTGACGTAACTCATTATACTACTGTTTGATCCCTCCAATCTGATTACTCTAGAGTTTTTCTCCCTTATGTTTCATAATAAAAATGACAAACTTATCTTGAAAAAAATACTAGCATTTATTTCAATCATGCCCTTTCAGAGGTCAATTTAATTTAAATGGCAATGGAATTGAAGCTGTGAAATTGCTGGTTAAACAGTGTTTGACAACAAATAATGAAAATTTAACAACATATTTGTTATATTTGCAGCTAGTGGCGTTACAGTACGCAATCGGCTGTTTTTTTTATTTTAAGGCACGTCTCAGAGCAAAAGTGAAAAACTGTCCAGACTCAGAACAGAGGACCCGGTATTCAAGCAAGACAGACAGTGGGATAACTCAAAAAGTGTTTATTACATAAATGGGCAGGAAACTCTGGAGAGAGGAAACACAGGTTAGTGATCACAATAACCTGACGAAGAACGATCTGAACACGTGAGTAAGAAACCTGGTTTAGAGTTTATGCCAGCAGGTCGACTGAAAAGAGTGGTTGCCGCAGAAAGAGTTCCAGACGCAGAAGTCTTGAAAGCTGCAGAACTGGCAGGAGATCTGATCCAAGCAGACGAAGCAAAACAGGATAATTCAGATGGCGAAGTCAGGAAGCAGATCCAGGTAAAGTCCACAAGATGAATCCAACATGAGTCTGAAGACATGTCAGGCAAACAGATCAGAACAGGCAGGCATGAAAGTCCGAAGACAGGTCAGGATCAGGCTATCGGAACACAAAGGTAATGCTAGAATAATTCTGACACTAAAAGCTCAAGTATAATCTGCCACTAATGACTGGGACAAGCCAGTCATTAGCACCAAGATCATGACATGAATTGATGTCAGCCTGAGCTATGGAAGCCCAAAAAATGAATTGGTGGGGGGAGAAAAATCCAAATTTAAACGAAATATAAATCGATTAGAAAATCGATTAATTGCCCAGCCCTACCACAGATCGTTACCGTCTGCTGTGCTGCTGTGCTCTTTGTCTCTTTTTGTTTATCCACTCGTATATAAAGCAATTTAATAAAACACCAATGTACTTTGGTTTCATTTGCAGTTGCTTCTGAAGGCAAATGGATGCCCTGCATTTTTATTTAGGGGCAGCAGTGTGAGTTTATTTTTGTAACAATGGTGACCTGATGGATGTGTTTGTATCAGGTTACATTTGAATGAAGTTCAAAATTTTTATGCATCAAAATATGTTTTTTTGAATGGGCTCCTGTCTTTGCAAAGGTGCGTTTTTTTATGTTATTACAGTGGAGTTTAATCACACTTCTTCTCTTTGACTCACTGAGTATGATTATGGCTGTACGGGAACCCAGTTTTATATGCATTTTCACTTTATTTATCGTAGAGCTTGTCATCTTATATTCATGACAGTAAATATGAAAATAGAGCATTTTGAATTTCCACCAGAAATATCTAAAAGAATGGAGCTTTTCAATGACTAAACTCTTCTGGGTACCTAATACAGACCTTATCTGGCAACAGCAGAAAATTATAGAGACTTTTCCCAACCAGTAGACTGACCTTTTGAGGATTGTCAAGCAAAAGTGGTGATAAATGACTGTCATTGTCACAGTGACAGTGTGCCACTTTTATTTTGTTTGCACACATGACATTATAGATGAACACATTAGGCAGCTGCCACTCTCCTAGATTTGATTTCCTAACATAGATCTCTATGGATCCGAAGGTGCAGGATGGTGGTTCAGTGTTGGAGAACCATATAATCAGCATGTGCAGCTTTAATTTGGATTTTAACCCAACACTAAGGTTAAAACACCAATAAATGTTAAAGTAAACCTTGCATGTGAACTATTAACTTAGTTGTGTAATTTTTCAATTAATCTCTTTGAGTTGTGAGAATTCGTCATTGCAATATATAAGGTTAATTCCCTTTTATAGCATAAATCAACAAAATAATTCTTGTTTACAAGACAAGTAGCTCCAACATGTTTAAATTCCAAATCAGTCGTTTAAAACCCAAATTACCTCCATATAAATTCAGCAGTAAAAATTATCACATGTTGAAAGACATTTGGTTTTTACTGATTAACTTGTACCAATATTATTTACATATAATTTTTTGAGTAAACATAACTGAAAAAGGTTTGTGTTTACTTTTTCGTTATGTATCAAAAAGTCCAGCAGCCATTTAATAACAAAGCAGGGCAACTTGTTTTGCTGGATTATATGAAATGACACTGAGGGTCTTTTATTTTAGCCACTGTTAAAAATGGGAAACATGCCGTCCGAGTTGGCGAATATCTACAAATATAAACTACGGTAATCTTACCCATTTTTACAGTAGGAATTAAGAAGTCAACTAGAACTGTGATTTCCAAACCAAAACAAGGCCTCCTATCTGTCTTGTCACCATTGTTTTACTTGTCTTTACCAAGGATGCCAACATGTGTACTGTAAGCTGCTGCAGTTATAACATGATATGGCTTTTTGTAAAACAAATCCCAGATTATTGGCTAAATGTATCTTTTTTCTTATGTTTCATAAAGATATACTTTAAACTTTATGAAAATTCTATATTGTAGGTTAATGCATGGAAAAGGTAAACAATGGCACCTGAACTTTTGCTACAGTTATAGTGGAGGATTTTCATGAATTAAAAAACAAATGCACATGCACGACCCTGTACCTGCTACCGAGAGGCAAAGCCTATTAAACCCGTGCGTGAGTGTGCACAAGCCCATTTCTTCTCGTGCGCGCTCATTTTAAAAGTTACTGTTTGCATCTCTCATACAAGCAGAAGATTTGCAATTTTTCCACTATGTCAGACTCATCACCGGTGAGTGAAAATGGGGACGAGCAGATAGGACGGCCTTACGATAACATATCACCAGAATGATTGACAATTAGAAGGACCACTTATTTTGATAATTCACCCTAAAAAACAACATTCTCCACTATACTTTTAACCTTATCAGACATTAGACACACACCCTGTTCTCACACATCACATGCTTTCCATGTTTAAATTCCAACTTTTGGAGACAAAAAAATCACTGGATGCCCATCACTGACAGCAGGGAACCCTATTGACCCCGTCATGTCAAGTCCAAGCTTATTACTTTCAATGCTTGTCATTGGCAGAACTGCTAACCAGCTAGAGGTCTTTCCTCTGTGTATGTAGGTGATGGCGTTTTTATTGCTCCATCCATGCAATGATGGGCACACAAATATCCTCCATTTAGCCCCTAGTGTTTGGTGGACAAGATCCATCACCTAAAAGCTCAAAATGCACACAGACAAAAACACTCAGAGGCAGAAAAATATTGTGTTTATAGTTCCTGTTCAGTTATCACATCTGTAATGATGGCTCTGTTTCCCCCTAACTCGGCTCAGCATGGCGCACTCCGGCTTTCAAAAACATATCATTTACTCCATACATCTACAGACACAAACACACAGACCGATGCTGTGTGAACAATACACAGGGTATGATACAGTTACTATATATATATATATATATATATATATATATATATATATATATATATATATATATATATATATATATATATATAAAATACTACATATATAATATAATATAATCAACATTACATTCACAGAGAAGTCTATGGTGAGCTGAATAGCTGCGTTAATAAAGCTGCGTTTTGAACAGATTGTAATTAATTGATTTATTAAATGGAAATACTGCAATAAAAAAAAAAATCTCACGCTTTTTGATAAATTTTTACGCTTTAATTAGATTTTTCAGTAGTATCAGAAATATCTATTTCGCTAAACTACCATGAAAACACATTGTTCATAACAAAAAAACAAGTGATCTGCAACTACACCTTACTGCCTTATAAAAAAGACAGAAGATAGAAGACAGTTTGAAGACGATGGCGCCCACTAGTAGCCTCGTGAGACCATCCTGATCTCGCGAGCTTTCAAGGTTTCACTCGCAGATCAGTCTGGAGACTCTCCGTTAAAGAAAATTTGGAGCCGTTCACCAAACGAACGTCCAATCAGCGTTGGCTTTGAGGCGGGTTGAGGTGTGACGCAACGAGAAGTGCGACAGTTCAGTCTAAAGAACATGGCGGCTTCAGCCGATGAAACTAGCGTTAGCGTGGCTATCGAGCAAGTTTTATCGGAATTACAGAGTATTTCTTCACTGAAAGAAGAGCAAAACACTGCTCTGGAGGCTTTTCTCAGAGGAAAAGATGTTTTTGCTCTTCTCCCGACTGGTTTTGGCAAGAGTTTGATCTATCAATTGGCTCCTCTTCGTCGTCGCTGTTAGTACGTCTATCATCAACATAGGCCAATCAGCTAACCAGTATTTTCGCCCCTTCCCAAAATTACTTCAACGGAAGGTTTCCTGATGGATATGCAGAGCAAATCCATCTGGTGGAGTCAGGTTAGCCCACTAGAGCCATGGCTGGAAAAAGAAATATGTCATCCAAATTATCGTGTAAACAAATGTATTGAAATACTTTTTCTTTTTTTTTTCCAAAAGTTTATTTATGCTTTAACATGTGGTACAATATAAAGACATAAAAAAGTTATATAGATAACAATGTACTTTTAACATATAAACATAATTGGGCTAGAACAAACCCCAATATACACACATATATACTCCCACACAGAATACAAAAAAAATAATAAATAAATAAAATAACATAAGTAAATGATAAAAATAGATAAATAAATGAATTTAAAAAATAAATAAATAAATTGTAATAATAATAGTTTTGAAGTACTTTTTAAATTGTATTTGTTATTTGCTATTGCGGAACTTTGCATTTTGGACTTCAACAGAACGTCAGCATAGTTTTTCGCAGATTTGAAATGAAAATGTATATCATGATTACAGTTAGATAAAACAGAGCTACAGATGGATGCAGTTACTGGCAATAAAGGCCAACTGTGATTCCTAACACTTATAAAGGCAGCATAAACCTACCTCAGTAAAGTCATACTGGATTTCACTTTAAGGCTTTTTTAACGTTGCACTTCATTGCATCAAGACAGCTATAGGAATAAAGCAAACAAATATTAAATAGCCCTTCAACCCATTCCTGCTGCACAATTTCCTTCCGTTTCCTCATCACCTACTTCTATTCTGCTCTATTTCGTCTCTGTGACTGTCTGCAGACGTAGTCCTGCTGCAGATTGAACAAATATTGGGAGGTTGAATAGAGGGACCAGGATTAGTGCGGTGATAACTAAAGGGCCCCACTGTGGCTTGGTATTTTCAGCCACATTGAAACCACGCTGTAGAGTGGGGAAATTGAATTGAAGCTTCTCCTCCGGTCAACTTGTTAAGGTCAACGGTGCACTCTGCTGTGGGTTTAAGAGTTTGTGTCTGATCGGTGGCAGATGCGGTTAAGGGGAAGGAGTGTGATCGAGTACTGTAGATTGTCTAGTGTCCAGCTTAATCTTTGCTGTATTAAAACACAGTTCATTTTCCGATCCAGAGGCTATAGTCACAACTCAAAAGGAGGAGCAAAAAGATAAAAAGGCATCTCTTAAACATCAAGTAACATCTTTTACCACTGGCAGAGCTGAGGGGGAGTATATCTGCACTGAGGATGGGAGGGAGGAAACCAACAAAAGATGTAGGGAACATCTGGATGCTTGTGATAGCTCTGCTCACATGCGTTACAAGCCAAATTAATCAAACCTGGTGGGCAGGCTGTGGAGTGTTGATGTGCTTGCATACATGGCATCTATTAGGAGTCAATCCACGTCATGGACAACATAATAGCGGCATATAGTCATTTACCAGAGAAGGAGGGAGTTCAAGAGCAGCAAAGCAAAACTATAGATTAGTGGGCTGACATCTGCAGGTTGACTGGCTTTTATACAAGAACTCAGCCTGGTTAGCAGGCAAAAAGGCCACACTGTGACCTCTAAGATTACTTTAGTACCTTTAATTGTATATTCAGAAAAAACCTACTATAGCTTATATTTTTAAATATTGTCTTAAACACTTTAGCAATGACACGAGTATTATTAGCTCATTTTTAAGGATAATCACAGCTTAGGTGTTTCTCAAAGCGGCTATCTTAGCTCATTTTGTTTTGCTACCAAACATTTTCAAACCACTATAACAGATTCAAGTTCATTTTGCTCTCCTGCATAAACCTTCACCAGGTAAATCCCGACTTCAATAAAGTAAACAATCTCTAAATGAAGCACCTAATTGCTGCCATATATTGATCAGATCTTCAGGTTGCAGAAGGGCTTCTTTAACGTTCATGTTTCTCCTTTGTTTTAATATGACCGCTTTATTTTCTAGGGGAGGTTTTGCATATCAGAGCTGTTCTTGCTAATCATCTGTGGGGAAACAAACTCAGAAAACTTGTTCTACTTATTTTTAAACTTATTGCTCGTCAATCTTTGTAAAATTGACACAGGGAGGCAGGAAGCTACACCACAGTGAAAGGTTGAAAAAGACTAAGAATATGCTTTGCCTATAATACCATATGTAGCTTTAAAGACACAATCATTAGAATAATTAAAACTGGAGACTTTGATTGAGACCCTTATGATATTTGATATGATATTTGCATAGAAAATACATATTTAAACATTTATTCCAATAAAAAGTTCGATTTTTTTCTTTCCTGTTACGTAGTTTGTCAAATCGTAGCTACCAGTAAACTTAAAGAGAAGATCTTGTCCCTTTGAAACTGTCCAGCTCTGGGGAGCCTGTGTAAATCTCTGCTGAAGAGAAGAGAAACCATAAAAGTGATTAAGCCAGAGGTGTTTTCTCTCCTCTCCCTGCTCCTCTTCCTCCGTCTGTAATGGCGCTGAGAGAGCTGCACGACTCGGCCACCATCACTTATTTCCCAACTTGCCTGGAGGGTCGATAGAAATTAACATACTCCTCTTCAAGAAAGCGATTTGCAATCCACCGTTCCAGATTCAGATTTCACTCCAAACTATTTGCAAAAAGAAATCCTAATAGTTTTTGTATTAATTTTCTATGATAATAAATCAAATTCCAGAATACTTATTTGATTTTTTTTGCTGTATGATTGATTGATGTTGACGATGTAAGATGCTTTTTTTTTTTTTTCGATAAACATACACTACCACTCTGGCATTACAATTCACTTTTCTGCTGTTCTGTCCAATCTTAATGTGATTTCTTTATATAAGCTACAATTTTCTTCCCTGCAATCAAGTTATCGACACGTTAATATATCAGAGCAACTGCTAAGGTGTGCAGACGCAAGGAGTTTATGCTGTGGTCAGTGCAGCATCAGGAGAAAAAAAGTAGAGAGAAGAAAGGCTCCATTCTGATGCAAATAGAGGGGTGTTCACTGTCTTACTTATTTTTTCATAAGAGTCATTTCTTTGACTTTAACAGCTACATTTCTATTTCATTTTAATTTTTTTTTATTTGTTATTGCTGCAAAGAAAACATTAATTTCCTTTTTTTTCCAGAATGGTAGATTTTGTCTTATGAAAATCAAATCAAGTCAAACAGACCTGAACCAGAAGATCGATAAGTGTTTTTCATGTCGACAGCTCCCACCAGACAAATGGTGCGTTTATTGTCATTATTTATCTGTCGGCATTGCAGTCACCCTTCCCCCAAGTTCTCTCTGTCTGTCGATTAGCTCAGGTAGCAGTGACGGCTGTGAAATTAAATTAAGTGCCATCTCCACCCCTCCATCCACCTCCTTTTCCTCAGCCTCTTCTGACATGCAAAGGTTTTAATGATCAGGAAGCTGGGAAGCAATCCAAATGGCAAACACTTAATTGAGAAAAATGAAATGGACAGCGGTACGTTCATTTGTCTAAATGGAGGTGCGCTTAGTGTGGAGGGGTCGCTGTGTCTTCCATTTTTTTTAATGCCCCCCCCCCTTCCCTTTCAGCTAAGTTACTCAAAAGGGAATGTGAGAAAATTTAATTATGGGAGGTGTGAGATAAATCACCATGATGAATCTCTTCGCTCACTTTAATTGTGTTTTGCTAAGTAGAAACTCAGACCTTGGTGCTGCTGGATGTTTGCTACTTTTGGAAAGATAAAAAGGATAACAAAAATAAAATAAAATAAAAAAAAACCAATGCATTCAATGAAAATAAAGCGTTTTTATATGATAAAAATGATGATTATTCTTTTTAAATGGATTCCTGCTATCATTTTAAGGCATTTAGGAATGGGAAGTGGTTCATAGAGTGACTAAGCCTGATACTAATTTAAAATCAGTGCAATATATATGCTTAAAACTCATTTGTTTAAAATGTGCAGTAAGATAATGACACTAAATTTCATCAGCATTGCATGCTTCTACTTTTGAAAATTGGATGCTGAGAGTAACATCTGTTTATATTTTATTCCAACCACAGTTTCTTTGGGATATAATCCTCCTCCCTCCCCAAAAGAAAGGGATAGCAATTTCAGGGACGTTCTTATACTGTGTCTAAAGAAATATAGATTGTCACAAAAACAATGTCTTATGGATCACTAAATTTTATCAATGGAATATGCACGTCTTACATTTCATTTTAAAGCCAATTTGACTGACTGAGGCATGCCGATAATATCATTCATCCCTTAGATGTGCATATATATATATATATATATATATATATATATATATATATATATATATTCTGCTTCCAAGCCAGCATCTCAAAGCACACCGAATTGTGTGAGTCCTCTCACAGTTGGTCGGCTACCTTCTTAGTTCTTCATAATCATGGAACCAAATATTATTCCTATCTGTATCAAGGGATAACTTTGTGGTTTGTGGAAGATCCCCAGACTGTAATCTGTATGCAGAACTTCTAACTGGGGTTTGCTGTAGAATATGTGTTAAGGTGATACAGCTGCTCTGTTTTAAAGCTTTGGATAGTTCTTGTTAAGGTAATAACAGCTCCTTTTAAGAGTTCCTCAGAGGGAAGAGTTGAATCAGCTGAGTCCCGAGAGCTGACCGAGTAATGAACTTCTCATTAGTGACAGTCAGCTGAATCCCACTATGGAGAAGAACCTGGAGCTCAGCCTGAGTCTGTTCTCTATCTCTTGCTGGCATTAAAGGACTGTATGGTCTTCACTGAGGGACAGGGGTTAATTCGACTGACCTCTCTTTCTCCCATCCTGTGATTCCTTCAGTCCTCTACCTTTACACTTCAAGCCAGACCCATCGCATCACCCAGATGACCCAATCTAATCTCTGATTATCTGTCACACAGGAAACCATTCATTCCAGATTAATTTATTCATCTTCTGAGTTTCGCCTCGGCTGCTGGGAGACTTATGGTCCAATATATCTGAAGAAAAGAGTACAGGAAAAGAGAAATATCATCTATTTAAATCCTTCACTCTGCTGGATGTGTGAATAGAAACTTGTGTTTCCACAACTCTACCTCTTAACGGGCATTGCTCATCAGGCCACCGGTGCTGTACAGTTAATCTACTAATGAAACACAAAGTGTAGAAGTATTAGAAAGGATCACTGGCTAATATTTCCATCTTGGTTGTAATTGTGCCTTGGAGACAATTGTACACAAAATAACAGTTAATGTGTAAAAATGTCTTCATCTGAACAGACCAACAGGTCGCACGCCTCCTCCGCCATTTTAACCCTACTAAAGACATAGCCTGTGCTCTTGGAAATGTGGCCCTTAGAGCAACTCACTGTTCTAAAGTGAGAACAGTGAGTTGCTTGAACTTTTTTACATTATAGTGTAAAAAAGATGCGCACATCCAAACCTCTGCAGGGGGGTGCTGCACCAAAAATGCCAAAGGTCACAAAGAAGTAAGCAGGCCGACACCCCAGGAAAAGCTCTTAAATCAATGCTTTGATTATTTTGATATTTTGACTTTTGACAACCCTTTTAAGACATTTATATAAAGCGAGTCACCATTTTTTTTTAAACCGTCTGATCTCTAGATCCAACATTATTAAGATAATATTTGAAAATGAGAATTGATGATTTATAAACAGCTTTGTTTAGACAGAATAGTGAATTTTGTCAAATGCTTGTGAAGTGACTGTAGCAGCCTTTTAGCTTTGATTTGGTGGCAGCTCCACTGAAGATCCCTTCATCTTGAATGACATTTAATGTGATAAACCCTGATGAAATGGTGTAGAAATCCCATGGGAAGGAAAACTTAATTGTCAGAATAGTACTTATTTTATTTAATTTATTTTTGAATGAAAGTCATTTTTTTTAGCTTGTAGTAAATCTTTTCTCTAAATATTTCTAAATTCTATCCTTGCTCCATTCCACGTGCACAGTGCCGTCCTCCCATAATGCTGCGATGTAGTAAAAGCATGGATGGTGTCATAACTTGACAACAAAAGAAATACCCTAAGTATGATAAAAGAGGGCAGTTAAAAACCCAACTGCTCCATTAAATTTTAGTTGTTGGCCAGGGCCCAGATTAAACTACAATAGAGTCCAGATCTAGATTTTAAAACATTGCATTGCAATCCGGTCGGCTCTGGCTAATTTATTTCATTAACATTGACCACCTTCCCATTATCTGCTGAAGAAAAACACCTCAGCAGCCTGATACTGCCACTGTCTCTGTCTATAAGCCTTATGTTTATATTTTATGATCAGATTGGATCAACTTTACTTTTTATTTATTTATTTCAGGATGTTGTGTTTTCAGAAAATCCACATAAAGGCTATAAAGGCGAAGAAGACCTTCAGCAGACTGATGGCTCTTTATAGAGTTCTCCCATTGCTGAAGATGTGTTGGACACAAACTTATTGTACAGCTGTAGTTTTTTCAGGTTTGTTTCTTTTGAAAGTGAGTGAAATCTTTCAAGTAACAGGTCGTTTTCAGGAACAAGGGCATCATTTGCTCTCGATTCCCGTGCCTGAAACGAAGGCGTTGGGGCTTGGAGACAAGCAGCGGAGAGATAGAGAGGTGGGAGGCTAGGAAGATTTTTAAGGTTGCCCTCTGGCTCCATGTTTGATGGAGCTCCCTAGATAGCACTCAGATTGAGGGCTGGAGGAAGGTCTGTAGGTGTGGATTGTGTAGAAATGGGGGATATTTACTGTCTTTCACCTATGGAGCCTCATTTGAAGCTTTTTTTGCTTTTTTGATGAAAAGTTTTGAATTTTTTTTTGGGGGAGGTTCGATTGTAAACCTTTCTTGACTTACTAACTAATAGCTGGTATATTCTGATATTAACTCAACAATATATGTATTAAAAAATAGGCTTTGTTGTTAAATTAGTCAATACTTCTTAAAACACATTTCTTTATTGATATATTTGATTTGAAATTTCAATAATCGTATATAATTCATGGTTTGTAAAGATAATTTTATATATCCTTCAGTAAATTATTAAAGGATTTCCGTACCTTTGTTTGGTTAACCTGTAGAGCAACTAATAATCCAATAAATCCCTTTGAGAGAAAGCCCTGCCTGGTGGCTGAAAATGGTACTAATGACATTTTATAAAGATTTATGGAAAAGTAGGCTTTAATTCCAAATGTTTTTTTTTTTTTACTACCCGGTATATGTTTAAAACATCTTTTTATGTAAAAAAAAAATATAAAAGTATTTTATCTTTGTCTTAATGCTAAACTGCATAGGTTTTGACAAAAATATTAGTTTCATTTGAGATTGAGGGTGTGCCATCTATCTTATAGTGCAACTTTATGGCAGTCTGAGCTCCCATTAAGCATGAGGGCTAACCAGAGGTGTTGAAAGTATTTATGTTTATTACTCAAGTAGAAGTTGAAATCCTGCTGTTGAAAACACTTTTGTAGGAGTTAAAGTATCAACTTAAGCTTTTTACTTACGTAAGTAAAATTGTAAAAGTACAATTTTAAATCTTCATAAAGTATAAAAGTAAAAGTAATGCATGAAAAAAGTGTTAAGGACTGAAGCTTAAACCTTAAACTGCACTGACCTATTAAAGGAACAATTGTCTACAATTCTGGATGATAACTCCCTTATTCTTAATGGTCTTTGTTTTATAATTAATGGTAACATTATTAAATATAACTTTGCATCATCTTGAAAAACTATTTACTGTGGTATTTGGCAAAAAACAAGTTGGTGCAGCACCGAGTCCAACCACAAAGAAATGTATTGTCTGGATAAAACAGATTATTTTGATGGTTTTTATTTTTTTTAAATAACAACAGGCCAGAACGAAAATTACCTTAAATTAAATGAAATGATTAAGTCTATTTTTTAAATGTAAGGAGTATAAAGTAGTGATAACTGCAAAAAAAGAGTAAGTAAGTCTATACTTTACTGGAGTATAGATAGCCAAAATTTCTACTTAATTGAGGCAACAAAGTATTTCTACTATGTTAATTGACACTTCTGGGGCTAACTAAGCCTGGCCAACCAGGCTGACCACAGAGTGTAAGTCAGTATGGTAAGACTCAACACTCTCCATTCTGAAACAGACTAATCACAGTGTGGAAGGCGGGAGTTTACTATTGTACCAGCATTACCCATAATGCAACAGCTAATTTTTGTAACCTTGTAGTGAAGCCTGAATGCGGAACGGAAGAATGTTTTAATGATGCCCATTTTATCTCCTGAATAAGTGGAATACATCTTTAAGATTTAATCAACTCTGCTATAAAATGTTCTTTTCTTAAAAGATCTTTTTGCGTCACATTTTTATTTATCTGATTGGTTAACCTGTTTCCACTGACTCTTAGTTCGCCCTTAGAAACCCCATTTTACATCCTCCTCTCCAGTCTGATAAATCCTGTATTCTGCGTTAATTAGTACGGCTGGCAATGCCAGAGCTAACTAAGGTAAAAGTTGTTTGCAGTGGTGCCACCAGGGGGTGGCCAGGGGTGGCCACGGCCCCACTCAGCAGCGTAAATTGTAGTAGCATCAGTTTAGCATTTCATCCCATTATGCACAACCAGTGACGTAACATTAAAAATCACACAATAAACCAACATATGAGAAGGTGCTTACTTAAGTCTTTATGATTTCTACAGGCAGGCTCACCACAATAGTAGATTCAAACCCTAGAGCTTTTAGTTTCAGTGTGCCACCTCAAGATTTTTAGTGGCCCCATCTGGCCACCCCTATGTAACATTTCTGTAGGCACCATTGGTCTTGATCAGGCGTATTTTTGTTCCTCTGATATAGAATTTTATGTAGTCTTTATAAGGATCTCCAAACTCCAAATCACAGAGGGAGGCTTTTTGCCTTTCAGGGATGCTAAACCTGGAAGTTACAGGTCTTGCACCCCTGGCAGCTGAAAGTTACACAGTGCATTTAAATGATATAGAAAGCATGCTGGTGAAGCATTTGCAAGCATTTTCTTATTAGTATTATATCAGTACTTTATGATGGTCATGCCAAAGTATTTACTTCATGTCATAGTTGAAGGTGACACTGAACGAGAGCAACTACAGAGGCAGATTGTAGGTTTAAAGGTTTATTGAAAAAGATAGTGGGTCTGAACAAGAAGCTGTGTGGTCTGGTCTGGTTCTTCTGGGCTTCTGCTGAGAAGATGAGGAGACTGGTGAATGAATGGAAACAGTTGCTGGAGGATTGTACTGGGCTGAGAAATCACTGGAGAGAAGCTGGGGTCCGATCTTGGGGTGAGTGTCTCCAGTGGTCCGAGTGCTGGTCCACTCCTCTCTCCCTGGTTGATGGTTCGAGGATGGACAGGCAGGTGAGCGCAGGCAGGAGGGCTGAGCGGTGGATCGGTCCGAGATCCCTCTCGGGTTCCTGGTTGCGTTCAGACGGGGATCCAAGGTCTGTGGTTCCAGGCAGGGTTTCAGGATCAGAGTCCAAGGTTCTGCAAAAACGGTGCACGAGCAAAATTAGGCTAAGGTTTGAGTCGCAGGAACAAGATTAAGTTTGGTCTGTACCAACGCTGAGGCGTTAACGAACTGACGCCCTCCTCCTGGTTCCAGCTCCTTAAGAAGGGTGGTAATCAGCTCAGATGTAGTGCATCCTGCCCGTCCATCCCTGCTGAGGAGAGAGAGAAAGCCTGGCCTGCACCCATGGCCCGGAGTATGACACTTCATATCCCTTAATTGACTTTTTCCAGGCTGATGTCAAAATATTAAGCAACTGATCGCCTCTTTATGAACATTCTATTTTGTAAAGTTAACCGATTTCTCATGAAGAACACCAACCAAACATGTACCTCACTGCTGGGATGGCACTCAGCCAGCCTCTTCCCATGGTGCTTTACATTTTCCTACTTATATGCTGACTGATTTTTCTTGAGGGAAGCAAAGTTTTTGAGGTTGTCGCCTTGAAACCCTTCAACTTTCCCTTTGTTTTACAAATTTTTTTCAAATGACTCCATTGAAAGGTGGAGACAAGTGCTTGGATTTGAATAGAGCATGTTTATCTTTCTAAAGGTCAAAATGTTTAATTTAACTGTTTATTACTTTATTACAACAAGTTGAAGCAGATGCTTGAGAGAAACAATTAGTGATACAAATATGAGAAACTCATTAAGATTAAATTCAAACATTTTTTCCTCCGTTGGTTTTCTTCCGTTTGTCTCTCCTGTATATTTACTGAAATCTTTTCCTCATCAGCCCCCCCCTCCAATCTGCTCTCGCTTCCTCTCCTACTCTGTCCTCTCCAGATGTGCAACATTAATTCCACATCTGCCGTCACCATTAAGGTTCACCGTCACAGCTTGCACCCCCTCCGTTCCCAGCTTTTTGCTGCCATCCCATCAAGTCTGTGTGCACGTTTGCATAGAAAAGCACCTGATGGTGCAACACTTCCCCACCAAGCAGCGGTGTGAGGCGGGGTGGGCTTATCCAGGCCTTCTGCACACATGGGGCACACACAGTCGGGCTACTTTTGATCACTACCAATTCCATTTCAATAATACCTGTTCCACAGCTGGATGCTTTTCCAACACATTGGTCTGTATCTGTCCCTCTCTCCAAGCTCCCCCTCACCACCCCCATAATTAAACCCTTCAAAGCATACAGGGAATAATAATTTGGTAATGGCTGCAAACCTATCTGTACATAGGCTCAGATAAAAATAAAAAATAACCAAAATACAACATCCAAAGCTTATATTTCATTAAACTCTTACTTGTTTGCACATTAATCATTAATTAGTTTACTTAACAGCTTTGCCTCCATCTAATTACAGCCCGATGGATAATACACATATAAGCTGTTTTCTTACAGGCTCATTAAAGACATTGTAATTATCAAGGCATTAAAATGATTTGTGTGGGATTTGACCCATTTAGGAGCTTTTGGTTCAACGGGTTTTTGCCTCTACTGTTAAAGACTGTCAGTTTGAACATAGAGGAGAGTAACCGAGGGTCACGCCTTTGTGTTGGTCCAACAAGTAATTGAAAGCAGTCCAGTCTATAGAGTGTATAATCACTCCTCCTCTGGTCTGTTTATATAGAGTCATCAAAGAAGAGCCCTGCTTGCATCAGTGTGCACCGTCTAAAGCAGGCAGGAGATCCTCACTGTGTGATAACTTGGTTTTAAGATACTACTGCCGAGCATTGAGACAACTTGAAAACAGAAGTGGATTAGAAAATCTGATTACCGACATTTAGAACAAAAAAAAAATCAACAGTTTATAAACACCTTATGAACCCTGTCATAGTTTGTCTTTATTTGACCTTTTTATAGTTATCAATGGGAGTCTAACCCCTTGTTTATAGCTGGTTAGTCGAGTTAAAGCTGCCCAATTTATGGTGATATTGATTTGAGGTCATATCACCCATCCCTACTGCTAACGCTAGGTTTAAAAAGAAAATCACCCTAAAGGGTAAGTTTGAATTTCTAGAATTGAATGCAACTTTAGTTCCCTTACCTGTTATATGAAGATGTTGCATCACAAATATACTGTTTGACGGCTCCAGATGTAACAATCGTTCTGACACCTACTGGTTTTTAACTTGACGGTTTTATATCTAATACCCACCATTTTTAATATAAGTTCTTTTGATTTGATGAGCATGTGTCAGCTTGCGCACCCTCTGTTCCCAGCTTCTTGCTGCAATCCCATCACGTCTGTGTGCGCATTTGGCTAGAAAAGAAGCACTTATCAGCTTCTACCACTTGTGTCCTTACACTAAGAGTATATGGAGCATGAAGACCTAGAGCGTCACTGAAAAAGAAAAGTACATATTTTTAATTTCATATTTAAATCATGCAATTTAAATTTCAATTTGAAAAGCATTTTCTAATTTTACTTTGAGTTATTAGAAATTGTAAATTGTATTTAGGCCAGTTTAACCAATCAGATTTGCTCATCAGATGTAACCAGCTCCCTTATTGGTCATTGTGTTAACTGAGCGTGGCAGTCTAACCAATGAGATTATGAGCTTAACTAGTTTTCAGTGTGCTCTGGTAGCAGAAGGATCATGGAAAAGGTAAATGAAGAGGCTAAAGTAAAAAGAAAGTGCAATTTCAAGAAGGATTTGAGAACGCAAGTTAAATTAGGAAATAGAAATGCAATAAGCTTTTTAATAAAAAAAAAAACATTTTCAAATTCTACTATTAATAATGGATTAATAAATACAATTTACAATTCGTTTTTAATAATTCAATTTAAGATGTCCAATAAGAAAATGCTTTTCAAATTGGATTTCAAATTGCATGATTTAAATGTTAAATTTGAAATGGTTGATTTTCTCTCTCAGTGGCTCTCTAGGGCTTCCATAATGGGTCCTCCATAATGAAGTGAGCTTTGTTCCATTATTGTTGCAAGCAAAGGAAACCTTTTGTAAATAGAAATGAAAAAAAAAAAAAAAAAAATCCTGGAATCAAACTTTAAAAACGTCTTAATCAAAAGAAAGAAAATGCTTTTCTCTGTTGAAATTGCATACAGATCACATTGTGGAGCTGCGCGTTCACACTATTTGTAGCATTGCTGCCTTTTAGAAAGAAGGTCTTGGGTTCAATTCCCAGCCAAGGGTCTCCCACATGTTCTCCCAGTGCTTGCTTGGGTTCTCTCTGGGTACTCTAGCTTCCTCCCACAGAGCAAAAATCTTAACATTCATATTGAGCTTGAAGTGAAAAAAAAAATCTGTTCTAAGGAAGCAAAACATAAAACTTTATCTGGAAAAAGAGAAATTTGAAAATATACAATCTGTAAAATAAATAGACAATTATTATAACAAATACATTTTTAAAATAAAAATAATAAAAACAATATCAAAAAGCAGCTAAGTTATTTTTAAAACCTTTTTTTGGTTTAAGAAGTTCTTACTGTTTTAAGTTTAATTTCTGGACGGAATTTTCTCTTAAATTTTCGTTTACAAAACGTTTTATCAAATTTGCAGAAATGTGTTCTTTGCTTGCAGCAGTGATAGAAAAAAAATCCCTCCATTAGGATACAATGGTAATCTATCCCTGCTGTGAGGGAACTAGTACTGAGAATAACTTCAGATGTACAGCTGGCGGGGAGGTGCCAGGAGCAAAAAAACTTTGGCTTTTCATCAAATGCATTTTTAATTCTCTGCTGTGTTGTGAAAAGCTAAAATATAGTATCGGTTTAGATACATTAAAATCCCACTACATTGGTTTACTTTAGAAACAACCATTAGCCGGGTGATTATGGTGTCCTGTTAAACCGTTTCTAAGTTTGACTGTAGTTAAAACTCTTACTTATTTCAGTTCTGGCACTGCATGCTGTTTTTTTTGAACGATGAAGCTGCCTGAGATAAAAAAAAAAAAAAAGAAATTTTTTTTTTTTATTATTTGACTGTATTTGAGAAAATAATTCTGAAAAATTTCACCCCTGGATGAACCCTGATTTTTAAGAAGAAGTCATGAAATATTATGACTCCCTCACTGTCTTTTCTCCCAACAGTCATCTCAGTTTTTCTAAGGTCCTGTTTCTGCTAATGGCTGCCACTTCTGTCAGCCTGCTTCCTCACTGTTGACAGCATCCATGCTCCTGAAGGGTGACTGCTATGCTCACCGACTCATCATACAGCAGCAGCACACCTGTATGTGTTTGCACTCCTGCATCCAGACAACCTCTGAGGTATAAATCAGAGATGCAGCATACAGACCCAGGGAGACCCATTGTGTTTGAAGCTGTAGCCCAGCCCTGGCTGTCTTAGATAACAGAATTACTGCAAATTGAACTGCCTGTGTTTTTTGTGTTGTTTTTTTTTTTTTTTATCTTGTATTGCTAGCATCTTCCCACCATCTGTGCCACCTCCTCTGCAGCTCACTATGGGCTTTGTTGTTGCATCTTGAGAATAGTGTAGAGATAGTCACAAAGATAGATTCATGTTGGAACAAGCAAGACAAAAAACAGGTGAGAGACAAGTGTGCATCCAGAGGACTCGCAGGGAGTCAAATCGTGACAAAATGTAAAAAATCGAGTCAGGAAGTGCACTCAAGGGGACACTCACCCACTTCCAGCAACTTCCTTAATTGTGAAATATAAAATCGAGCGAGGATGGAGGTGGATCAAACGTGGGAGATAATAGCTTTATCTACAGCCACCACAGAATTATGGATTCCGCTGTCGAAGACCTTTCCAGGCTACCTGAAGTGAGAAAACAAGTTCAGAGGAGAAAAAGCCCCAGGCCATGATTTGCACAATGGAATTAAACTGAATTGTATGGAACATTCCTGCATTATTAAAGCCCCCCCATTAAGAGAAGAAAAGGATAAGGGTCGATTAACATAGAAGTGGATTCCGGCCCCAGAGGGACAGACAGAAACAATGGGTGAAATTAATCAAACTAAATGCAGATTTCTGAAGTTTTCCTTGAATGATGGGTTCCATAAATTACTCACTGTGCTGCTATTGTCAGTATTTATTGTTTCCTACTTTCAGTAAATTAGCCAGAAATTGGAAAGCTGGGTGTTCACCATGTAGCTCAACTGGAGGGAATGCTTAGTAATTAACTTAGTAATTAACTGTATATAGGAATTTAAAATAATTCTTAAATGTTTTGCAAGGTTCAATCGGATGGATCTTACACAGACTTTATTCCACCAGTATCTTCAGGGACTTTAAGGAGATGACGGTTTTTTTTTTCAACTTTTATTGTCATCACACTGTCACAAGTACAGAGCTCCGTGGGGAGCAGTGGGCTGCCATTGTGTGGCACCCAGGGAGCAGTCTGGGGTTAAGGGTCTTGCTCAGGGACCCAGAGTGGCCAACCTTTCCCCTATATCAGTATTTGCTAGTACCACTATACCAAAAGTCTTTCTAATTTACTATTGTATATATACTCTGTCATCAAAGTCAAAATTATAGATATACACTGCAATTCACACCAAGCATGCCATGCATGAAGCAGGAGTGGAGAGGATAAATTCCTTTTAGCAGCATTAAACCTCAGGCATAACCAGCCTCGGTGTGAATGGTCAAATGCCAAATGTGGTTTCAAGACAACAGAGGCGGACACACAAAAAGAACATATAAGCGCTGATCTATAAATACTTCTATGTTAGAAAAGCTAATCATAAACTAGCTCCATAGGTTGCTTTGTCTAGAAAAGAAACAGCCAGATGGGCTATATGACTTCATACCAGAAATTATTAAAGAGAGCACATATTGACCCAATATTTAATGGAGAGAAACTGCACTACAATCTAAAAAGAGGCACAACTCTAAAATCAACCCAGATGAAGCTACTATGATGAGAAACGGCAGATGAGTTTTAGAAATTAAGTATAGCGTATGATGAAAGGTGGTACCTATGTTCTCCAGCAGCCTAAGCCTATAGCAGCACAAGTATAGAGATAGTCATAGCCACTCTTACTATAACCTTTATCAAAAAGGGACATTTAAACGTAGCCTTAGAAGTAGACAGGGTGACTGTATTAATGACCCTGATAAATGAACGACCTGACTCCCATTCTACTTTTTAAAATTCTAGGAACAGCTAAGAACATAAGGAACAATCAGACCTCTGATATAAGAAGGAGCTTGGTTATTTAGGGCTTTATTAGAAAGGGTTTTACATTCTTTTCAGAATTTAAGAGGAAGCCAATGAGGGGAAGCTTAGGTAGGGGAAATGTGATCTGTTAAGATTTTCTTCAAAACCAGGTGCAATTTGATGCTTTTCCAACAGATTGTGCTTTACTTATTTAGTGTTATTCTAAATTAATTAGCATGGTGTAATGTTGTGTTTTATGTGGATGTACTGAAAGTACAGTCTAGCCGGGTTTTGGAATGATAGGAATACTGTTTTGTTGTTGCTAAATTGCTTAAGAAGCACAATTTTGCTTTACTGTTCTTTTACTATAAACATTAAAAATGATGATCACATCTGTCATACAGTATTGCAGTTAGATTAATGTAACATACAGATATGTTATTTTTATTTATCAATTATTCCTTATTTATTTCTTAATATTAAACATTTTATATGTGATAGCTGAACTCCCACTTATATCTAAAATTTAGATAAGTCATCCAAATTTATACACACATACTTAAGTACACAGTTAGTAACTTTCCCTCTATTTACTTTGTGGAGAAACTCAGTGAATAACAGATTTTTAGGGATAAGTAACCAGTAACTACAACCATTTAGGCAGTTTCATTTTTATTTTAAATAACATGCCCAACACTGGTGCCAACAAACGCGACTGCAGCCAGCTACCAGTATAGTCACACATCATCATGGTTAATGAAAAAATTTTTTGTGTAATGCAGCTTTGTGAGCCGTAGACTAAAAAAGGGTTGCATTTATAAGCACAGCAGACTTATGAACACTATGCTCATTGTTTTGATTTTATGTTAAAAAGCTTGTGCTAATCTAAAGTATCTTAAACTTTCAACAAACCCATTATGTATTGTGCAGTCAAAGACAGAATGCTACAGTATGTCTTGCTACAAACTATTTCAAAACTAAAACTCAGAAGGAGCTAAATTGGTTCTGATCAGGCTCTCTGTTTTGGGATTTTTTTAAGACCCCTCTGGGCTGTTTCTCTGTAATCTCTTGGTATGAATGGGAAATATGCCCTTCCAGTTAATTTGAAGCTAAGTGGATCCCTTTGCTTTCTTTGAAAGCAACATTCACCATAACCTTGAACGTTTCTTTAATGTGCACAGTTTTAAATATACATAGAAGTCTCTTTTGAAATGTATTATTAAAAAAAGCTGCAGGTATTATGATTGCCCCCTGCAATCAGCTATTTGAATTTCCTTTTGAGCCCAAAGGGAAATTTAACTTGAGTTGCAAAATGATACACAGGTTTGTGGGTATTTTTTATGATAGAAAAACCAAGAATGAAAGACAGTTTTTCACAGACTTCTTTAAGGGAAGCTGACCAACAGGGCATTAGTCCCATAGGGGCTCCTATGGTTACGCTTCGAGGCTCTACATGTATCTATTTTCCTCTTTTACAACCACAAACCAGGTTGTTTTCTTGCTTTTCTATTTTCAAACCCGTCTCCATGTTCTCTGATTGAAGCTCTAAGAGTTTCTGTCCTTCCTTTTCTCTGTCAGTCTTTTCTAGTACCATGTTAATATTCATTTCCACACCAACAACTACTCAGGCCTGTGTCCCATGGGTGGGATGGGACTGGGAAGAAGGGCCTGAGTAGCTTTTAAAGAGCCAACTGTATTGGAATTGGTTACTAGTTCTCAGCTTCCAACACAGAGGGCACAGACACACAAATATTCAGAAGAAAATAACACACTGACACACATGCAGCCTTGACTGGCTGAAAAGAAGGAAATTGATTGTGGTGGCAGCCTCTTGCTCTCCTACAAACCTGTCTCATTTATGGAGGGACGATTCTGGCTGCCTGCCCTCCCAGGGGCGTCTTCAATATCTGTTATGGGTGGGTGTGGAGACCTCCACCGTGCGCCAGTCAATTTTAATTATATAAACCTGCCTCTGTCCAGCACTGAAGGCGTGCTGGGTTTATATATTTCACTGAAACACTGATTACAATCAAGTCGGAAAGTGTTCTTGGAAAACGAAGGCAATCATAAATATTGCTGCAAACTCAATAGAGATTAAAACATGTAACCTTATAAATTTTTAAATAGCTTCACAAGCACATTTCTCATTATTCTTCTTCTTGTTTAGGATAGCTTTTTTTTATTTTATTGGTAGGTGCCAGAAACACTTCTTACGCTTCCATTCCCAGTGCTTGTTCACAGAAAGCCACTAGTACACATATCCCCCTGCTGCCATATGGCCCTAAATCCTATAATGGTGTGAGCTTAAAGAGGTGTGTTTGCTTGCAGCCTCTGTTCTTCATTTGCTCAAAAATTACACGCATTAGCGGCTGTCGGACAAAGCCAGGCTTTAGAGTGTGTGTGTGAGGTTGGAGAAATTGGTGCTGCTTTGCATAGTAATAGTCTGATAGTGTGTGTGTGGATGAAGTCATGGGCCTGGCTGGCCATCAAACACAGGATGAATGAGCCGGAGGCCGGACCTGCCCGCTCCATTGCTAATTGTGTTAACCGAGAGAAAGCTCGGGCCGCCCCGTTCTCAGCCTTTGAGCAGTGGCAAGTTTGAAAACCTTTTAGGACAAGGTAGAATGGTTCTCCGGCTGTGAATGGACGCTTCCCGAAAAAGAGAATGGCTGGAGGACAAAACGAGAGGAGGAATGCGATTATTGGATTGGACTTTTTTTCCCAAGGAGGGAACTCTGTTGGCAAACATGACTGAAAGAGATAGTTGGTGCTTTGGTAAAATGGAAACAGTCCCAAATGAATGAGTGGTGAGGGGAACATTTGCATAAAGAAGCTAGAGAAACGATGTTTAGGGCAGCTCAGTGGTACCACACTCAGATTTCTCTTTAACGACCTTGTATTTTAATCATTGCTTACTGGCATACCTTTATTTAATGATTTAGCCACCAGGGACAACACTTAGTAGTGTCACTGCACACTGTCTGTTTTTCAACAATTCAAAACAATCCTGAAGGCTCCCTTTCTTTGTTGCAGAACTCTGCTTTTAGTTTAGTTCATTCCTGAATACATGCAGAGCCTTTAAAACTTATTCACATTTTCAAACTTTATTGTAGTTGGACGTGAGTTTATGTAGTAGGCTAACTCAGATCTGGATCTGATCTTTTCATGACAGTCTGAACAACACAGATCCGATTTTTTCCAATGCGACCCAGGCCGCTTGGCTATGTGGTCCTGAATCTGATACGAACCTGATCTTTTCAAATGCAACCTGTGTCTGAATGGCCAGGTCACATTCGTCTGACCTGAAAGTCATTAATACCCGTCAGTGGTCACTCTTCCGCTTCTTGCCATGCAGAAGTGGCAACAAGAAAAAAAAACAACAACCATGACGGACGATAATGCGGAGAGCAGTATTTATGTTTAACCATCTTGGAAAGATTGAGTTTTTCAGGTTGGGAAAGATCACTAGATATTCTCCAGCACTACCATCCATGTTTACTTCAATAAACACAGAGCACGCTTGCTTGTGACGTCATTGTGTCCTTTACTGCGCATGCGGGACACTTAAGCTGTATGAATGTAGTTCACACAGGAGATGACATACAAGTCACATATATTTGGAAATGTGAACGGCAACACAAAAATATCGGATTTCTCAAAAAAAACAGCAATTGAGCATCAAGGCCTGCAGTGTGAACGTAGCCCTAGTTCCACCCTTTTTCTCACAACTTTCTTTCCAATGGTGCTTCCACTCCAAATGTGATATTCTCGCTCGGTGTGAATGATTAACATGTTATTCCTTAAGTAAAGGGAGGCTAAGAAGCCCAGTCAGGCAAAAGGAGGTGGAAAATTAGATTCTACACAGTAAATTTTGAAGAGTAAAATTTACTCAATTTGAGGAAAATTTTACTCCCAAAAAGACAATATTTGTTCCCAGTCCAAAAAAGTGAAATTTACTCCAAGCATAGAGTTTAATTTTCAGAGTTATTTCTACTCTATCTAGAGTTCATGTTTTACTCCACTAGATTCAAATTTACTCCATTTTGCATAAAGTGAGAACAACTCTTCACTGTAGAGTGTAGAGTAGTAACTGCCTCAAAATAGAGGTCTAATTCTACTATTAATTGAGATCATTTTTACTCTGTATGGAGCTAAGATCATCAAACCATCCTTTTCGGTTCACTTCCGAAAAGGATGGTTTGATGATCTTAGCGAATCCACAGCTGCGAAGTTGATAAATCTGATGTTTTGTGTATTTTCCAGAGTTAGGACTTTAATGCGTTAGTTCTGATTAATTAGTCAGGGACAATTTAAGGCGTATAAACAATTGCCATTAATTTATTTTCTTGACTACATACTAAAATCTCAAGGAGGAACCTTTTTACTCCCCGTTTCATGTACACCAGTAAAGATGATGTACAAGCGGCAGCACAGCTACTGGTCCATTGGGTATTCCAGCTTAAAATCTACCGCTCAATCCGAATACCTAAAAACGGTATGGACATCTAAGCTACGGCGGAAGTGCCTCCATGGTTGCCATATTAAGCGCTATATATCCAACCAGGGCTACCGGTTAGGAGGGAACTAGGACCAAGAACATGGAATAACAAAGATACACATAAGATACAGTAGCCTCAGTGGCAAATGTTTTATTTGCACTATGTGCTGTTCATTGAATAGCAATTGTTAAGATCCTAAAGGTAATGCTTTATGCAGAGCTGAACAGTTATAGTTCTGTCAGTATTAGAAATGAAACTTTATCTATTGTTTTCAAGCAATGTTGTATGCCTTGTTGCTATGAATTATTTTTATTATTTTTAACTATTTTTAGTGGATGGAATTGTGCTATATTTAATGTTCATGGACTGTTCACACTTCTCTAGTAGTTTTTCAAATAAGTTGTGAAAATATAGGGGGGTTCTATATAAAGCCATATTGGTATTCCCACACCATGTTCCTCCAGGGTGGTGATACAAAAAGAATACAGTGTAATCAATTAGGATAGGATGTAATTTATTGTCCCTCTGGATGGAAATCTGTATCAGTAGCAAATAGAAGCACAGAATGAACAAATAAGAACAAATTTGTACAGGAAGATCAAAGATATTTAAAAAAAAAAATGATGGTAATGACAGAAGAGTCAGCAGGAAATCTGTAACCTCTTGGGTACTTCTTTTTATTCATCTTTACCTTCTGCTTTCTCTTACTATTTTTTTCTAAAGCAAAGCAAAATCCTAATGAAACAAATGCAGATTTAGATTATTTTGTGCCAAAAAAAAATAAAAAAATATGGAAAGATTCACGAGTTGTTAAAATTATTGCAAGTGATTACAATGCATCCATAATGCATAATCCATAATGTTAGATAGTGAAAAAGAATTTTCTTTACGGTTCAGTAAAATTCAACCACAGATGTCCTTGAACTCTGCTTTTTATTTGTTTTTCATAACCCTAAAGAAAATACTCTTCCCCTGCGAAGCCTTACTTTATAATCTCCATCCATCTCCGCTGGCTGACAACCACAGCTCCCGAAAAGACATAATCGGATTTTGGTGGTATTAAACAGCAAATAGCTTCTGTCACTGGACAACTTGCTGGTAACCAGGTTTAGAGGAGAGCGTGGCATTTGTCAAGTGTCACGGTTGAGGCACAAACACCTGATAGGGGGATGTACAGCACCAAGCTGCGTCTGCTGTGGAAAATCTGTAGAGGGTGTAAAGGTGAGCTGAGTTTTCTTATTAAATGTGCTGCCAAGCTGGATGTACTGTTGCAAAAAAAAAAAAAAAGACATATGAAATGCTATACATTATGTATAATTACAAACATTAAAATGATTTTATTTTATTGGAATTTTACATATACACATTAGATATAAAATATAATAAAGTCCCCCTTTAATAATAGGATGCAGTGAAAACTACTCATTTTTAGAAACCATAAACTGGTCCTTAAACTGGCCGGACGAGGATGGCGGTACAAATAGCTCAAAAGAAACAGTTTTAAGACTAAATTAAACACATTTTTCAAAAGCTACGTGCATGGCCCTAAGTGGTTCTTGGTAGCACCAATCTCCCTCCTGCTCTGTTTAATTATAACCCTGCTTTACTTAGTGGGAGATGCAGGGCTGTTTCAACAAGTGGCTCGTACAGATTCTTTCACGTTTGCTCCCCATATCCGTCTGAGTGGACTGATTAAGTTAGATGGCAGGCTTTTATTTCCCTGAACTCACTCAAATTAAGAGTGTGGGACTAAATTTAGCAATGATCTATAATAACGACAATCTATATCTGACTAAAACAGTGTAAGAAAATTGATCTGGGCTTTATTGATGTGTCAGAGTGAAGGGAATGATCAGGTTTGTTCAAGTTGAGCCATTAGTTTGATAGGGAAGCAGCTCTATTGTTCAGATGCCTACTGGTTTTACAAGATATTAGGATATCTAAAGACCAAAATATTTCTCCTCTTACTAAATATCTTCTTAATAAAGCTCTTTTTATCGTATAATTTCCTCTAGTTAATATAGTTTTAACCTTTTGCTTCGTGTTACGCTTTTTATAGACTCTTATTTTGAAGTGAAAAAGGAAGCACTGTTTGAGGCATTATAGAGGCATTTTGGCTAATGGGGTGAACGAAACTATGCTGGATAACATATAGAATAGAATAGAATAGAATAGAATAGAATAGAATAGAATAGAAATACTTGACAATGTTAAAAAAAGTAGAGAGAAACAAAACGTACAGGTTCATGACTGAATAATATGAAAAATAAAAGATAAGATTGAAGAGAAAGTTTCTAAACATACTAAGTATACCATAAATGACTAGCTGTTGGCTGCTAATGTTGCTAAATCTCTGCTGGCAGCTAAAGATAGTTTAAAATAGAAGCAGATTTAACACCTTTATGATTTTAGAGCCACCTGAGGCTAAGCCATTGGTACTTAAATTTGTCTTGCAGGGGCCCCTTTGATATAAAATAATATTTTATTTGTCCTACAGTTGAATTAAAAAAATCAACTGCATTAAACTATATTTTGCATTAAGAATACACTATAATCTCTTTTATATCAATGTATTACCATATTTAAAATTCTTTTATGTTTTACTGTTTATTCTACTGTCTAGTAGAACTCACCACTGATATCAGTACTCACCTCTCATAATGGGTCCTCTATAAAATTAATTTCCACTACGCTACACTCACACACCCCAAAAGCAAAAACATTTTGGAACCACTAGATAGCTCACTAAAGATATGAGCTAATCCAGTTATTTGAAATATTTTCCACCTTCCAGATATTTTAATTACAGTTTGACATTTTTAAGATTTTTTGCTAAATGTGCCAAAAACAAAAAAATTTTATATATGTCCTATTAAATATTGAAAAAAATCTAAATAAACCAAGTTTTGCGAACATGAAATGTACGCTTACATTCCTTCAAGTCACCTAATTAGTACATCCTCCTGTGTGTGATTTAATTTCAGTGTGATTGCAGCTGTTCTGTGAATGCCTCGGAGATTTCAGAGAACATTAGTGAGCAAATAGCATTAAGAAGAACACAGCAGGGAGGTCAGGAAGAAAGTTTGGATTATAAAAGCGTAAGAAGGGCAGGAAAACTTTTTCAAGGCATATGTTAAAGGCTTTAAACGGAAATAAGAGCTTCAAAGTGCATAGAGACAGGGAAGGAAATGTTGTTAGGTATTACTTTGTAATGTAATTGATTTAACATTGGCTGACAACATGTCAGGCGTGAGTTATTCACTATAAACTCAGGCATCTGTTGTACATAGGGATAAGAAGTAGATCTCTATCGGCTTTCGCTCTGGCTGCCAGGTGGCGGCTGTTCAGATGGCGATATTCATTTCAGATCTCTGTATTGTTTGTTCTGGAAATGAGAATTCTGTATCCGACTTTGGAGACGTCTCATTCATCATTTGCTCCATCTGCGGCAAGCGCCTCTCCACCACAGACTGATAGACACGGAGGAGGCTGACGCTCTCATCGGAAACGGTCACTCTGGGCTGGACAGATAAAAAAATAAATGACAAGAAACTCCACTTCTTGCTCTGTAAAATGCATTTGGAGGTGTCAGAGAATAAAGGCTACAGATATCCCTAAATAAAGAGGTTGCCTTTTTGTGTCTTGAGCCAACAAGTTTGTAGCTATTAGAGAGGACAGATAGATTATTTAATTTGTATTTGCCGGTGTTTCTTAGAGGGGTGTAGTGATTGGTTATTATTTGAAAGGGGGCACATAAGGCGCCTCATCAATCAAGCGGTGTTCATTAAAGGTTACGTCGCCACGTCTGAAAGAATGTACTCAGCCTTAGCGAGGGGAATAAAAAAGTAATTATCCTTTATCATCAGCTAGAGGAGACTTGACATAATTAGTTTTTTTTTGTTTGAATTTGATTTGAGCTTCCTGTCCTTGGGGATTAAATATTATCACCAACCTTTCAGCTGTTCTCCAGAGATCAAGCCCTACAGTCACCCACTGCTTAGTCGTCCTGCTTGTATATTGATCAGATATAATGATCCATGTTCCGCCTTCTTTCATGCTATTTATCTCTTTGTTTTCCCACCAAATTCAGACAGTTTTCATATGTGTCTGTATGTGTCAGACTGACTCATGAAGGCTCCCAGTCCTGTAATATGATACGGGATGTTTAAGAGCTAACGGGGGAAAAGAATGTCCCCCTAAGGCATCACTAAAGTATTACACTGTACATTAATAAAGCCATGTTATTATTGGCTAACCCCGGATGCTGAGACCTTATTTTCACAATAATTGAATTGAAGGAATCCATTTTAAATGAGTATCTGATGCACCCCTGATGCCTGCTGCTCCTGAAAGACCGAGTCCAGAAACCCAGGAAAAATAACATCCCAAAACTTTCTATTAAAATGGAAATGGTGTTGTTGTTTTTATAAATCGTATGAAAACCATTCAGTGGAGTCTCTTTATTTACATTTTCAAAGGTTATGAACGACCCATTTCATATTCCCTTACAGCAATTTCCATATTTTTGCCAATGGTTTTAAAAGCAGTCACTGCGCGCAGTGGTGAAATATGGTGTTGTTCCACCATGCTTTTCAGGGGTATTATTTTTATTCCCAGGGAAAGTTATCTCTCCTAGCAAAAGAAAATGTTTATTAAATTCTATTCTGGGTAAAATTTGAAAAATGTTACATGAGGTACAGTATAGGCTCATCTATTAATAATATTATTAGTAAACAATAAATCAAAAAATCCTCTCAAAACTTCTGGGAACTATAATTATTTAAATCGGGAAATCCTTAATTTAGAAAAAAAAATTAAGATAGATTTGTTTCTTTAACATTCAATCAAAAAAGGTTGCTTCATTCAAACAATATATATTCAATAAAA